>NC_068915.1:1818181-2121212 GCF_023091745.1 Budorcas taxicolor | reverse complement strand
AAGCTGAAACTCCAATACTTTGACCACCTGATGCAAAGAAGTAACTCATTTGAAAAGTCCCTGATGCTGGTAAAGATTGATGGTGAGAGGGAAAGGGGATGACAGAGGATGTGATGGTTGAATGTCATCACCAACTCTATGGACATGAGTTTGAGTAAGCTGTGGAAGTTGGTTATGGATAGGGTAGCCTGGGGTGCTTCAGTCCATCGGTTCACACATAGTCAGACATGATTGAGTGACTAAACTCAGCTGAACTGATTTTCCATGAAGTGATGGGACCAGATGCCATGGTCTTAAGTTTTTGACTGTTGTGTTTCAAGCAAGCTTTTCACTCTTCTCTTTCACCCTTTTCAAGAGGCTCTTTAGTTCCTCTTTGTGCTGTGCTTAGCTGCTCGTTGATGTCTGTCTCTTTGTGACCCTAAGGACTGTATTCCCCAGGCTCCTCTGTCAATGAGGATTCTCTAGACAAGAAAAGTGGTATGGGCAGCCATGCTCTCCTCCAGGGGACCTTCCCAACTCTGGGATAAAATCTATGACCCTCATTGCAGGCACATTCTTTACCATCTGAGCCACCAGGGAAGCCCTAGTTCCACTTTGCTTTCTGCCATAAGGGTAGAAAGCATATTTGTCACCTGCATATTTGAGGTTATTGATATTTCTACCAGCAATCTTGATTTCAGCTTGTGCTTCATTCAGCCTGGCATTTTGTATGATGTAGTCTGCATATAAGTTAAATTTGCTGGTTGACAATATACACCCATGGAGTACTCCTTTCCTAATTTTGAACCAGTGGATTGTTCCATATCCAGTTATAACTGTTGCTTCTTCCCTTGACTAAAAGGTTTCTCAGGAGGCAAGTAAGGTGGTCTGGGATTACCATCACTTTAAGAATTTCCCACAGTTTTTTGTGATCCACACAGCCAAAGGCTTTAGCATAGTCAATGAAGCAGATATTTTTTCTGGAATTCTCTTGCTTTTTCTATGATCCAGTGGATGTTGACAATCTGATCTCTGGTTCCTCTGCCTTTTTTATATCCACCTTGTACCTCTGGAAGTTCTCAGTTAACATACTCTTGAAGCCTAGCTTGAAAGATTTTGAGCATTATCTTGTTAGATGGTGAAATGAACGCAATTTTGTGATAATTTGAACATTCTTTGGCATTGCCTTCCTTGAGATTGAAATGAAAACTAGCCTCTTTGAGTCTTGTGGTCACTGCTGAGTTTTCCAAATTTGTTGGCATATTGAGTGGAACACTTTAACAGAATCTCCTTCTAAGATTTGAAATAGCTCACCTAAAATTCCTTCACCTCCACTAGCTTTGTTTGTAGTAATGCTTCCTAAGACCCACTTGGCTTCACACTCCAGAATGTCTGGCTCTAAGTGAGTGTCACACCATCATGGTTATCTGGTCTTGAAGACCTTTTCTGTGCAGTTCTTCTGTGTATTCCTGCCACCTGTTCTTAATATCTTTTGCTTTTTTTTTTCCCCCCTATCCTTTATTATGCCCATCTTTGTGTGAAATGTTCTCTTGGTGTCTCCAGTTCTCTTGAAGATATCTCTGGTCTTACCCATTCTAATATTTTCTTCTATTTTTTTTTTTCATTGTCCACTTAAGAAAGCTTTGTTATCTCTCCTTGTTATTCTTTGGAACTGTGCTTTTAGATGGGTTTATCTTTCCTTTTCTCCTTTGCCTTTCACTTCTCTTCTTTTTTCAGCTATTTGTAAAGCCTCCTCAGACAACAATTTTGCCTTCTTGCAGTTCTTTTTCTTGAAGATTGTTTTGGTCACCATCTCCTGTACAATGTTAGGAACCTTTGCCCTTAGTTCCCTAGGCATTCTGTCCATCAGATCTAATCCCTTGAATCTATTTGTCACTTCCACCGTATCATCCTAATGGACTTGATTTAGGTCCTGTCTGAATGGTCTAGTGGTTTTCCCTATTTTCTTCAATTTGAGTCTGAATTTTGCAATAAGGAGTTCATGATCTGAATCATAGTCAGTTCCCAGTCTTGCTTTTACTGTCTGTATAGAGCTTCTCCATTTTTGGCTGCAAAGAATATAATCAATCTGATTTCAGTATGGGCCGTCTGGTGACGTCCGTGTGCAGAGACTAAGTGCTTCCCAAAATTTTGTATGTGGGTTCCTTGGACTCCAGTTGTCACTCTTCATCTTAGTCTCTAAAGAAGTGAGCAACATACTCTTTTAAGAAAAATGAACTGTGTTTTTGTTTTTGCCTTGAAAGCTTAGAAAATTTATATAAGAAAGTGCCAATAGTGAAGAAGTTATTTCAAAGAGTTTTGTACAACTTATTCTCTTATTGTTTGAAGTACAGGATCTGTTGGCTTTTCCAAGACTTGGCTCTGTATTTATGAACTCTCTTTTTGTTTGCCTGCAAAGGAGGCAAAGCTTGTCCCTTCCTGTAAGGTTTTGCTTATAGCATGGAGTAGCAAGCAGCACACACTAATTTTCTGGCCCTTCACCAGTTTTTCTCCTTAAACTATAGGCTTGGCTGTGGCACTAGGTCTGCGTTCTAGAAACCACAGGTTATAGTTTCATCAAATATTTTACCTTGACAGTTTGAAGTGTCTGTATGCTTGCTGTTTGCAGCTACAGCATGACTATTAAACCAATGCTAAACACTGTAAACTTTTGTTAAAGCAGCTGCTTAAATCATGATACTAATTTCTGTGTTATGATTGATAAAAAATTAGTGTGCAAACCAACAGAAGTTGTTTTTCATGCTCTAAGGTGAGTAGTTCCCAATTGAGAGAGAGTACTTTTCCATTAGGTCTGTAGGGATCTAGGTAAAAAGAAGGAATTCTCTTTTCAACATGTGAACATAAACATTGCTCTAGTCTTTAATGAATCAGTCTGGAAATAGTGAACAAGGACACAGAGCCCACTACCTGGGAAGTCCAATAGGCCAGGGTGGGAAGTAACCAACACACTTTAACTTATGTTCTGTTGAGGAGAATTTGTTTACATGGCCATCTTTAAATGCATGGGTCTTTTGAAGATAGATAGTCCTGCATGTATGGAATAATAAGGAAAACGATTTAGTAGAAAACTAGCTATTTTGCAGGTAGTATTAATTGGAAATTTTAATTAAATATTATGTAAATCTATTGAGTACAAATATAAAATGAGTTACATGAAAACTATACTGTGTTTTTGGAAAGGTACAAAAAAGGCAAATATTTACAAAAATACTGTTGAATAAAATGAAGAAAATATAAAGACTGGATTAAATAGTGTTAGTGTTTAGAAGAATTTGCATCTCAGGGTGCTTTTATTTTTTTTAATAAATAGCTACATTTATTTTAAATTTAAAGAAACAAAAATGAAAAGATTACAAATCATAGATGGTCTAAACAGGATGGCAAATAACTCCAACTGGAAGTTCCCTATTCAAAGGAACTGTGTGTCATTTAAAGCTTGTATGCTCAGTCGTGTCTGACTCTTTGAGGCCTCGTGGACCATAGCCCATCAGGCTCCTCTGTCCGTGGGATTTGCCAGGCAAAAATATTGGGGTGGGTTGCCATTTCCTCATCCAGGGGATCTTCTCGACTCAGGGATTGTATCCGTGTCTCCTGTGGCTCCTGCACTGGCAGGCAGATTCTTTACCACTGAGCCACCTGAGAAGCCCCAGTTATGTAACTATGTAACACAGTTATGCAATTTTACTTGTTTTTTTTTTTTTTTTTAATAAGGGATATATAGATAACTTTTACTTACATTTTTACTTTAACCAACTTTTTCAGTTAATCCACCAAACACTAATCTTGATTTTGTTTGTGAAGAGGACATCTATTCAATTTAATATTCATTAATGTTTTTCAGTCTTGTAAAATTGACGTTTATGGCCCAAACTTCAGATATCCTAAAATGTTTTATACTGTCTTACATGACAAAAGAGCACTGTAATGTTTCATTTTGAAAAGTATTAAAATATCAGCTAACATAGATCCATAATAGGATTAAGATCTTTCAAATGGAGTTGTCCTCTCATTTGATAATCTTAGGAGTGACATGAAATGATCTGATGGATGGATGAATATTTTTATGCCTTGAGGAATCCTAAGTTTATTTAACAGTTTTGGAGCCTCAGGTGTCATGGAGCACCAGGATAATTCAGTCAAGTCACAGGCTGAAAACTCAGTTGGCCTATTTCTAACTATGTTGTTGACATAAGGTATTTGATATTTTGCTTATAACTTGACTCCGTTTATAAAAAAATAAGATCTAGGAGATAATGCTATTTCCTAGAAATAGTTAAAGTCAGCAATTGACTTCAATTGGTTTAATTATTTTAAATGCTTACCAAATAAAAATAGGATACTCAATCCATATATGTGTTCTTAGTGATTAACTTTCAAATAAAGATTTTCTGCTCTGATTGCTGTGGCCAAAACAGCAATCAGAGCAGAAAAAGAAATCAAAGGAATCCAAATTGGAAAAGAAGAAGTAAAACTCTCACTGTTTGCAGATGACATGATCCTCTACATAGAAAACCCTAAAGACTCCACCAGAAAATTACTAGAGCTAATCAATGAATATAGTAAAGTTGCAGGATATAAAATAAACACGAAGAAATCCCTTGCATTTCTATACACTAAGAATGAGAAAGTAGAAAAAGAAATTAAGGAAACAATTCCATTCACCACTGCAACAAAAAGAATAAAATACTTAGGAATATATCTACCTAAAGAAACTAAAGACCTATATATCAAAAACTATAAAACACTGATGAAAGAAATCAAAAAGGACACTAATAGATGGAGAAATATACCATGTTCATGGATCAGAAGAATCAATATAGTGAAAATGAGTGTACTACCCAAAGCAATCTACAGATTCAATGCAATCCCTATCAAGCTACCAGCAGCATTTTTCACAGAGCTAGAAAAAATAATTTCAAGATTTGTATGGAAATACAAAAAACCTCGAATAGCCAAAGCAATCTTGAGAAAGAAGAATGGAACTGGAGGAATCAACCTGCCTGACTTCAGGCTCTACTACAAAGCCACAGTCATCAAGACAGTATGGTACTGGCACAAAGACAGAAATATAGATCAATGGACCAAAATAGAAAGCCCAGAGATAAATCCACACACTGATGGACACCTTATCTTCGACAAAGGAGGCAAGAATATACAATGGAGTAAAGACAATCTCTTTAACAAGTGGTGCTGGGAAAACTGGTCAACCACTTGTAAAAGAAACTGGATCAGTTTCTAACACGACACACAAAAAATAAACTCAAAATGGATTAAAGATCTAAACTTAAGACCAGAAACTATAAAACTCCTAGAGGAGAATATAGGCAAAACAGTCTCAGACATAAATCACAGCAGGATCCTCTATGATCCACCTCCCAGAATTCTGGAAATAAAAGCAAAAATAAACAAATGGGATCTAATTAAAATTAAAAGCTTCTGCACAACAAAGGAAACTATAAGCAAGGTGAAAAGACAACCTTCAGAATGGGAGAAAATAATAGCAAATGAAGCAACTGACAAACAACTAATCTCAAAAATATACAAGCAACTTATGCAGCTCAATTCCAGAAAAATAAACGACCCAATCAAAAAATGGGCCAAAGAACTAAATAGACATTTCTCCAAAGATGACATACAGATGGCTAACATATACATGAAAAGATGCTCAACATCGCTCATTATCAGAGAAATGGAAATCAAAACCACAATGAAGTACCATTTCATACCAGTCAGAATGGCTGCGATCCAAAAGTCTGCAAGCAATAAGTGCTGGAGAGGGTGTGGAGAAAATGGAATCCTCTTACACTGTTGGTGGGAATGTAAACTAGTACAGTCACTATGGAGAACAGTGTGGAGATTCCTTAAAAAATTGCAAATAGAACTACCATATGACCCAGCAATCCCACTGGTGGGCATACACACTGAGAAACCAGAATGGAAAGAGACACATGTACCCCAATGTTCATTGCAGCACTGTTTATAATAGCCAGGACATGGAAACAACCTAGATGTCCATCAGCAGATGAATGGATAAGAAAGCTGTGGTGCATATACACAATGGAGTATTACTCAGCCATTAAAAAGAATACATTTGAATCAGTTCTAATGAGGTGGATGAAACTGGAGCCAATTATATAGAGTGAAGTAAGCCAGAAAGAGAAACACCATTACAGTATACTAACACATATATATGGAATTTAGAAAGATGGTAATGATAACCCTGTATGCAATACAGCAAAAGAAACACAGATGTATAGAATGGACTTTTGGACTCTGTGGGAGAGGGAGAGGGTGGGATGATTTGGGAGAATGATGCTGAAACATGTATACTATCATGTAAGAAATGAATCGCCAGTCTATGTTTGATACAGGATACAGGATGCTTGGGGCTGGTGCACGGGGATGATCTAGAGAGATGATATGGGGTGGGAGGTGGGAGGGGGGTTCAGGATTGGGAACTCATGTACACCCGTGGTGGATTCATGTCAATGTATGGCAAAATCAAATAAAGATTTTTTTTTCCCAGACAGCAATTTTGATAGAAATAACTGATTTCCTTAATAGAAATAACTGATTTCCATAAATATATACTTTACCTTAAATATTCTTGATACATATTACCCCCAAGCACTCACTGAGAAATTCAAATCCTACAGGGAAGATTTCTATCTAATCTGTAGGCCCCTCAACTTCATTCTTATAAAACACTACCTTCTTTCAATCAATGTCCTTTTGTACCAGTCAAGATACTGTTTTCAGAGTGAGAACAGTGTTCCTAGCCACATTAGGACAAGAGAAACACCACAGGAATAATTAGTCTTAAAAAAAACAAAAACTATAAAATAAAGTAGTTACATTTGAGTTGCATTGTGTGCTGCTCAAAACCAGAATCACAGACTTTTAGAACTTAGTAAGACTAAAAATTAAGCATTTTAATTTGTAGTTCTCCATTATCACATAGGAAAATGACATAAAAGGCATTAGTTTTCCAATTATATGAATTTATAATTTGAAAATTTCCCTAGAATTTCTCATACAGTAGACCAACATTTATTTGTCTGTGTCTATGGTTTTCTTTTGGAGAAGGCAATGGCAACCCACTCCAGTACTCTTGCCTGGAAAATCCCACGGATGAAGGAGCTTGGTAGGCTGCAGTCCATGGGGTGGCTAGGAGTTGGACACGACAGAATGACTTCAATTTCACTTTTCACTTTCATGCGTTGGTAAAGGAAATGGCAACCCACTCCAGTGTTCTTGCCTGGAGAATCCCAGGGACAGCGGAGCCTGGTGGGCTGCCATCTATGGGGTCGCACAGAGTCGGACACGATTGAAGCGAGTTAGCAGCAGGATGGTTTTCTTTGATTCAAAGTTTGTCACAGGTATTTTATTTAAAGCAGCTGGTATTTCACACCTGGATAATCTAACAGCAGATGTTGTCAAATATTGATTTAAATTTATGTTTCTATTATTCTTATTTAGGCAAAACTAAAGCAAAATTGAGACTTCATCCTTCATTCTCAAAAAAATTTACTTATGCAATACTATGTGAGAATACATGGGAGAATGATATTCCATTGCAGTTGCTGCTGCTGCTAAGTTGCTTCAGTCGTGTCCGACTCTGTGCGACCCCAGAGATGGCAGCCCACCAGGCTCCTTCATCCCTGGGATTCTCCAGGCAAGAACACTGGAGTGGGGTGCCATTTCCCTCTCCAATGCATGAAAGCGAAAAGTGAAAGTGAAGTCGCTCAGTCGTATTCGACTCCTAGCGACCCCATGGACTGCAGCCTACCAGGCCCCTCCGCCCATGGGGTTTACCAGGCAAGAGTACTGGAGTAGGGTGCCATCGCCTTCTCCTCCATTGCAGTTAGAGGATACTAATTGAAGAACAAAGTAAAATTCTGCTTTACACTTTGTTAGAAGAAGCAAATAATACTAATAGACTCCCACAGTATCTGTCAAATATCTTCTCATGGAATCTGATTAAAAGTAAATCATTTACCCCCAATTAAATGAATGTCAGAGAATGGAAAACCACTGTTAATGATGAAATAATGGTCCCTACAGAAGCCCATGTTCAAATCTCAACATTTTCCACCCCCTCCTTTTCAGAAAAATTTCTCAGAGTTATCTGAGATTCTGTGTATTGGGCTTAGGCACTCATATTTGTCCACTGAATGAAACATAACTTTTAGATTGTGCATTTTTTCACCTATCAAAGGTAGCTATATATAAGACTCATAATATCTTATCATTTTTATGTACTTGAAATTTTATGCATACATATGAACTTCAGAACAACTTGTCAATCAAAAGTGTTTTTATGTTAGATTGTGTCATCATAGCAGGGCCAAACACCATCTCTAATTAACAAGGCCTGGTATGACAGGACTACAGGATGGGGATGAAGACCCTGGCTCCTTCACAGGGTCCACTCTACCTTACACAGCAAATCTAGTCACCCAGGGACTACTTCTTGGCTCCAAAGACCAACACAGCTTTTCCAACCCAATCTTTCATCTTCAATTTATATTTTTCTTTTGATTTACTCTGCAGTCCTAAACTTTTGTGCTTTCTGTGTGGATCACCCATCAGTCCTTAATAGCTTCTTCTCTGTCTTTATGCCCATGTCACTCAAGTAGAAATTTTCTTGTATAAATGTTCTTGCTTTCAAATGCTAACACCCCTCAATTTCCCAAATAATAATGTTCTGAGACCTTTTCCTGCTGGGAATCAAGAGGGAAAAAAAATGTTGTGGTGCTTACATGACAAGATCACCTTTTTAAAAAATACCAGACACTTTCTTCCATTTTCTTCTTCATAAAGACAGAATCAAACAGAATTTTCAGTTTTATTCCTGCAAGCTGCCACTGGTGCTTCTAGATGAACAACATATCATCAAAACAAAATTATTTAAATATCTCCTAAAGTCTGCTATAAAAGATCTTCTCTTTTCATTAGTCTTTACATTCTTTTATTTAAAAGGGGGAAAAATATATCTGCAACAAAATATAAAGAAAATGATATCCAATTTTCAGTAAAGAATATCTAAATTCTACCAAGAATCTAGCTATCAGTTTAATTTTAATTCAGTGGCTTATAAATATAATTCATGTTTGCTCCTTTGCTCTTCCAAACACATACATCCCTTTAAATTCAACAAATCTGTGCTGATCCTCTAAACTGAATATTTGCATTGCATATTTCATTCAATCTATATCTGTAAATTTGTATTATAATATAAATATTATTCTTCCATAGTGATATAACTAATTCTCTATCATATGTATAACTAAATCCTAACTACTTCATTGGTATCATCTTCTAATGCACATGGCATGCAATTAAAGCATTTGAATAACTATTTTAACTGAGGAGTAAAGCATAATCAAGTCAGTTCTGATTTAGACGCAATTTTCTGTACAGGGAATTTAAAATTAAGCACCAAAACCTGCAACACTTAAAACATGTATATTGCAAAACACGTACTAATGTTTCACAAAGCAATTGTTATCAGTTATAGAAGACAGTCAGACTAGAAGTTCAGGGAGAAAGCTTGGAGGAAGAGGTCAAGAGCATTGAAAAGTCACTGGCTTGAGAATTAGTGTCACCAGTTCAAAGAGATCCTGGTTGAAGTACTAGATAATTTGACGTTAAGCAAAACAAGGTACTGAAATTTCTGTCTTCTTTTAAAACGGGACAACCTTCCCCAAATCCTCAGAGAACTAAATGCAGTGGTGTGTATAAACAACTCAACTCAATGCCTGACATATTATAGGAGGTGTTAAGTAAATTTTAATTTTCCTCCCTTTGTTTGAGTACCATTTTTTTTTTTCATTTAAAAAGCAGTAAAGAAAGAAAGAAAGAAAAACAAAATTGTTATCCCGAGATGTAAGTTGCCATGACACTGCAAATATCATCCTACTATTCCCTCTAATTAGGTAGTAACAGGAATATATTTCACAGATTGAAAACAACATTTAGAGAAGTCTCAAGTATGACTGGCATTGGTGGATTTATAAAGTTACTTGCTGGAGACCAGAGTCAACCCCAGGCCTGTAGTTCTCCCCAGGTAGCTGGAGGAAACGATGTGAATCTCAAGGGAAAATTTTTTCAACCTTAAAGAAATGGCCCTTTCCTCTCCCTTAAAACACTACTCAAGATATTTTCTGGCTTTGAAAATAAATTCTGTTTTTGTGATAGAAAAAAAATGTAGAAAGTGTTTGGTCATACTATTAAGTTCACTAAGCTATCTTCTCTGTCAGTAATTGTTGAAATAAATATGTCCTTTTAGCAAATTATTGGGACCAGTTTTTGTGAGGAAATTGCTTAAGGAAAGCCCTTTATACTTCATTTTAATAACTAACAAATAACAGTGGCAGCTGTGGTGCAGAGTATTGACAATTTGGAGTGACATTAGTGCATTAGATACGTTTTCCCTGTCTTCCTCTTTTATTTTTTGGATTACTAAAAATGTATTCTTCCTGTGCATTATATATCTTTCAGGGGATGTAATCTCTGATATATTTTCAAGTTTTAGTTTCTAAAATACTGCTATTTCTAAAGATAATTGCTTGACCAAGCACATCAATTTCAGCTATACTTTTTCTTTTGTATTTTTTAGAGTTTTTTTTTTTTTTAATTTATTCATTTTAGTTGGAGGCTAGTTACTTTACTCAGCTCTACTTTTTCATGATTAAAAGTATAGTTTTACAAAATTCCAACACGTCAAACAATACATTTGCAATGGTCAACAAAAAGTGTAACAGAAATGATATATAACAAAACAAAGTAGCAATTAAAAAAATAAAATCACATTCACAAACAGATATACACATTCACAGAGAAAAAGACTAGAAATATAAGATGTTCATGGTGCTTAACCTGGATTCTAATAATTTTTATTTGTTTATACATATTTTCTGTGTATTGCAAATTTCTTAAATTACACAGGCATTCTATATATTTTGAAATATATTTTATTTTAAAAAGTGAGTAATAATTACTGTGTTCCATATGTAAAATAGTAAAACATCCTGTTTTAATTGTCAATTCTTTAGCACTATGAGCCTCAGATTTATACTGTCAGCTTTTTAAAAAAACTGTTGTGAAATACGGTGCATAAATCCAAAATATATAAAAATTAATTTTAGGGTTAAATATAATGAAGCAGTTTTTAATCTACCAAGATTAAGAAATAGAAAATATTTTGTCACTACTTTAAATTTTGGCTTCATCTTCTTTTCCTAACATGTCTTGATTTATTTTTCATCTATTTTCTTTTAATATATATTTGTGACTCATTTTATTAATTTTAAGAATAAACTACATTGGAATTAAATTATATTTACTAATCAAATTCATAAAATATGTTTGTGAAATTGATCTTTTCCATCCAGTTATATTTATTTGATCTTCTTTCAGTGGTTTTCAGTAAAAGATGCTGTAGTTTTTGGTTGAATTAAGTCATATGTATTTTAGTAGTATTGTTTGACAGATTTTTACTTGTACAGGGGTACCTTAGAAATATTGCAGGTTCAGTTCCAGACTACTGTGATAAAATGAATATCTCCATGAAGCCAGTTGCATGGATTTTTTGGTTTCCTAAGTGCATATAAAAGGTATGTTCATAAAGAAAATAAAGAGTGAAGTCGCTCAGTCGTGTCTGACTCTTTGCAACCCCATGAACTGTAGGCTACCAGGCTCCTCCGTCCATGGAATTTTCAAGGCAAAAATACTGCACTGGGTTGCCATTTCCTTCTCCAGGGGATCTTCCCCACTGGGGATGGAACCTGGGTCTCCCGCATTGCAGGCAGATGCTCTACCATCGGAGCCACCAGGGAAGCCCACTACATTGCAGCGGTATTACAACTAAAAATGTACATTTCTTAATTAAAAAATACTTTATTGTTAATAAGTGCTAGCCCTCGTTTGAGCCTTTAGTGAGTCACAATCTTATTTTTCTAGTGGAGAGTCTTGCCTCCTTGTTGATGGCTGCTGACTGATCAGGGTGGTGGTTGAAGGCCGAAGTGGTTATAGCAATTTCTTAAAATAAGACAATAATGCCTCTTGCTTTTAAGAATGATTTCTCTTTAGCAGTTAGTTCTCTTTAATAGCATTTTACTGACAGAAGAACTTCTTTCCAAATTGGAGTCAATTTCCTCAAACTCTACCACTGGCTTATTAACTAATAATAAGTTTATGCAATATTTTAAATTCTTTATTGTCATCCAAGCAGCCTTCATAGAATCTCCACCAGGAGTAGATTCCATCTCAGGAAACCACTTTCTTTGCTCATCCACCAGAAGAAACTCCTCATCTGTTCATTTTTTTCATGAGATTGCAGCAATTCAGTTACATCTTTAAGCTCCACGTCTAATTCTAGTTCTGATAGTTTATCACACTTTAATTAATTCCTCCACTGAAGTCTTGAATCCCTCAAAGTCAACCATGAGAGTTAGAATCAACTTTTTTCAAACTCTAGCTAATGGTGATACTTTGACCTCTTTCCATAAACCACAAACATTTATTTTTTTCTCCAACATTCTTAATGGCACCTAGGATGGAAATCCTTTCCAGAAGGCTTTCAGGTGACTTTGCCTAAATCTAAATAATCACTTTCTATGGCAGCTACAGCCTTAAGAAATGTGTTTCTTAAATAATAAGATCTGAAATTCAAAATGACTCCTTGATTCATGGGCTGCTGAATGGATGTGTGATAACATGTAAGAAAACAACATTAAACTCCTTTTACATATCCATCAGAGCTCTTTGGTGACCAGTGAGCAGTGACTGACAATTCTTTTGATATATATATATATATATATATATTTATATATATATAAATTATTATAAATAATTATATGTATATAAATAAATATATATATATATATATATATATATATATATATATGTCCCCTGAAATTGTATCTCAATAGTACACTTAAAATGTTCAGTAGACCATGTTGTAAACAGATGTTCTGTCATTCAGGCTTTGTTGTTCCATTTATACAGCACAGGTAGAGTACACTGAACATAATTCTTAAGGGCACTAGGATTTTCAGATGGTGATTGACCATTAGTTCAGCTTAAAGTCATCAGCTATATTAGTCCCTGACAAGAGAGTCTCCCTGTCCCCTAAAGCTTTGATGACAGCCATTGACTTCTCTTCTCTAGCTATGATAGTTCTCGATGGTATCTTCTTCTAGTATACAGTTGTTATACCATCTACATTCTAAATCTGTTTAGTGTAGCCACCTCCACGAATTAGCTAGATTTTCTGGATAACTTGCTGCAGCTTCTTTATCAGCATTTGTTGCTGCATATTGTACTTTCATGTTATGGAGATGGCTTCATAACTTGGAACTCATGATCCAACCTCTGCTGGCTTCAAACACTTTTTTTTTTTTTTTCCTTCCAATTTCTTTTCCTCTGCCAGCCTTCATAGAATTACAGAGAGTTAGGTCTTGCTCTGGATTAGGTTTAGGCTTAAGGGGATGTTGTGACTTCTTTGATCTTCTATCCAGTTCACTCAGATTTTTCCATATCAGAAATAAAGCTGCTTCACTTTCTTAATTATTTGTGTGTTTCTTTTAATTTCCTTCAGTAACTTTACCTTTCCATAACTGCTTGACTATTTTGTACAAAAGACATAGCTTTTGACCTGTTTCAGCTTTCAATATGCGTTCTGCACTAAGGTTAATTATTTCTAGCTTTTGATTTAAAGTTAGAGATATGTGACTCTTTTTTTTTTTTTTTAATTTGGATACTTAGAGCTTACTCTAAGGGTTATTAACTGGCCTAATTTCAATATTGTTGTGTCTTTGGAAATAAGTCTGAAGAAAGGGTCAGAGATGGGGGAAGAGCTGATCAGTAGAACAGTTATAATACAGATAACTTTATTTTTATTTATTTATTGAAGCTTAAAGTGAAAGTGAATTCGCTCAGTCTTGTCCAATGCTTTGCGACCCTGTGGACTGTAGCCCACCAGGTTCCTCCGTCCGTGGGATTCTCCTGGCAAGAATAATTTATTTTTATTTTTTACTGAAGCTTAGTCAAAGAATTTCATTTTTTTATGGCTGAGTAAAGCTCTCTCTATATATATCTCACAATTTCTTTATTTATTCATCTGTTGGACACTTAGGTTGCTTCTGTAACTTGGATATTATAAATAATGCTGCTACAAACATTGGGCTTCACTTCACTTTTTGAATTAGTATTTTCACTTTCTTCATATATATAACAGAAATGGAATAGTTGAATCATATGGTTACTATATTTTTAATTTTTTGAGAAGCCTCCATATTGTTTTTCATAGTGGCTGTACCAATTCACATTCCCAAAAATAGTGTATCGGGTTTCTCTTTTCTCTACATCCTCACCAACATTTGTTATTTTTATGATATGTTATTTGATGATATTCATTTTGCCCGGTATGAAATGATATCTTGTAACAGCTTTGATTTGTATTTCTCTAATGATCATATTGACTATGCCAAAGCCTTTGACTGTGTGGATCACAATAAACTGTGGAAGATTCTGAGAGAGAAGGAAATATCAGACCACCTGACCTGCCTCTTGAGAAATCTGTATGCAGGTCAGGAAGCAACAGTTAGAACTGGACATGGAACAACAGACTGGTTCCAAATAGGAAAAGGAATACGTCAAGGCTGTATATTGTCACCCTGCTTATTTAACTTATATGCAGAGTACATCATGAGAAACGCTGGGCTGGAAGAGACACAAGCTGGAATCAAGATTGCCGGGAGAAATATCAATAACCTCAGATATGCAGATGACACCACCCTTATGGCAGAAAGTGAAGAGGAACTAAAAAGCCTCTTGATGAAAGTGAAAGTGGAGAGTGAAAAAGTTGGCTTAAAGCTCAACATTCAGAAAACTAAGATCATGGCATCTGGTCCCATCACTTCATGGGAAATAGATGGGAAAACAGGGGAAACAGTGTCAGACTTTATTTTGGGGGGCTCCAAAATCACTGCAGATGTTGACTGCAGCCATGAAATTAATAGACACTTACTCCTTGGAAGAAAAATTATGACCAACCTAGATAGTATATTCAAAAGCAGAGACATTATTTTGCTGACTAAGGTCTGTCTAGTCAAGGCTATGGTTTTTCCAGTGGTCTTGTATGGATGTGAGAGTTGGACTGCGAAGAAGGCTGAGCACCGAAGAATTAATGCTTTTGAACTGTGGTGTTGAAGAAGACTCTTGAGAGTCCCTTGGACTGCAAGGAAATCCAACCAATCCATTCTGAAGGAGATGAGCCCTCGGATTTCTTTGGAAGGAATGATGCTAAAGTTGAAACTCCAGTACTTTGGCCACCTCATGTGAAGAGTTGACTCATTGGAAAAGAGTTTGATGTTGGGAGGGATTGGGGGCAGGAGGAGAAGGGGACGACAGAGGAAGAGATGGCTGGATGGCATCACTGACTTGATGGACGTGAATCTGAGTGAACTCCAGGAGATGGTGATGGACAGGGAGGTCTGGCGTGCTGCGATTCATGGGGTCACAAAGAGTCGGATACGACTGAGCAACTGAACTGAACTGAACTGAGTGAACACCATAGTCACAGAAACTGTAATCAAAATTATGAAACCATAATCACAGAAAGCTAGCCAATATGATCACACGGACCACAGCCTGTCTAACACAATGAAATTAAGGCATGCCGTGTGGGTCCATACAAGACGGATGGGTCATGATGGAGAGGTCTGACAGAATGTGGTCCACTGGAGAAGGGAATGGCAAACCATTTAAGTATTCTTGCCTTGAGAACCCCATGAACAGTATGAAATGATAGGATACTGAAAGGGGAATTCCCCAGGATGGTAGGTGCCCAATATGTTACTTGAGATCAGTGGAGAAATCAGTCCAGAAGGAATGAAGGGATGGAGCCAAAGCAAAAACAATACCCAGTTGTGGATGTGACTAGTGATAGAAGCAAGGTCCAATGCTGTAAAAAGCAATATTGCACAGGAAGCAGGAATGTAAGGTCCATGAATCAAGGCAAATTGGAAGTGGTCAAACAGGAGATGGCAAGAGTGAACGTCAACATTCTAGAAATCACCGAACTAAGATGGACTGGAATGGGTGAATTTAACTCAGATGACCATTATATCTAATACTGTGGGCAAGAATCCCTTAGAAGAAATGGAGTAGCCATCATGGTCAACAAAAGAGTCCAAAATGCAGTACTTGGATGCAATCTCATAAACGGCAGAATGATCTCTGCTCATTTCCAAGGCAAACCATTCAATATCTTGATAATCCAAGCCTATGCTCCAAACAGTAATGCTGAAGAAGCTGAAGTTGAATGGTTCTATGAAGACCTGCAAGACCTTTTAGAACTAACACACAAAAGAGATGTCCTTTCCATTATAGGGGACTGGAATGCAAAAGTAGGAAGTTAAGAAACACCTGGAGTAACAGGCAAATTTGGCCTTGGAATACAGAATGAAGCAGGGCAAAGGCTAATAGAGCTTTGCCAAGAGAACACACTAGTCATACACATTTTTCCAACAACACAAGAGAAGACTCTACACATGGACATCACCAGATGGTCAAAACCAAAATCAGATTGATTATATTCTTTGCCTCCAAAGATGGAGAAGCTCTATACAGTCAGCAAAAACAAGACCAGGAGCTGACTGTGGCTCAAATCATGAACTTACTGCCAAATTCAGACTTAAATTGAAGAAAGTGGGGAAAAACACTAGACCATTCAGGTATGACCTACATCAAATCCCTTATGATTATACAGTGGAAGTGAGAAGTAGATTTAAAGGACTAGATTTAAGAGACAGAGTGCCTGATGAACTATGGAGAGAGGTTCATGACATTGCATAGGAGACAGGGATCAAGACCATCCCCATGGAAAAGAAATGCAAAACAGAAAAATGGCTGTCTGAGGAGGCCTTATAAATACCTGTGAAAAAACAAAAGAAAAAAGGAAAGATATTCCCATTTGAATGCAGAGTTCCAAAGAATAGTAAGGAGAAATAAGAAAGCCTTCCTCAGCAATCAATGCAAAGAAATAGAGGAAAACAACAGACTGAGAAAGACTAGAGATCTCTTCGAGAAAATTAGAGATGCCAAGGGAACATTTCATGCAAACATGGGTTTGATAAAGGACAGAAATACTATGGACCTAACAGAAGCAGAAGATATTAAGAAGAGGTGGCAAGAATAAACAGAACTGTATGAAAAAGAGCTTCACGACCCAGAAAATCATGATGATGTGATCACTCACCTAGAGCCAAACATCCTGGAATGTGAAGTCAAGTGGGCCTTAGAAAGCATCACTATGAACAAAGCTACTGGAGGTGATGGAATACCATTTGGGCTATATCAAATCCTGAAAGATGATGCTGTTAAAGTGCAACACTCAATATGCCAGCAAATTTGGAAAACTCAGCAGTGGCCACAAGACTGGAAAATGTCAATTTTCATTCCAAACCCAAAGAAAAGCAAAGCCAAAGAATCCTCAAACTACTGCACAATTGTACTCATCTCACACGGTTCAGTTCAGTTCAGTTCAATTGCTCAGTCGTGTCCAACACTTGGCCACCCCATGAATCCTCCCTGTCCACACCAACACCCGGAGGTCACTCAACCTCATGTGCATCGAGTCGATGATGCTCTCATCCTCTGCCGTCCCATTCTCCTCCTCCCCCCAATCCCTCCCAGCATCAGGGTCTTTTTCAATGTGTCAACTCTTCTCATGAAGTGGCCAAATATTGGAGTTTCAGCTTTAGCATCAGTCCTTCCAATAAACACCCAGAACTGATCTCATTTAGGATGGATTGGTTGGATCTCCTTGCAGTCAAGGGACTCTCAAGAGTCTTCTCCAACACCACAGTTCAAAAGCATCAGTTCTTCGGTGCTCAGCTTTCTTCACAGTCCAACTCTCACATCCATACAAGACCACTGGAAAAACCATAGCCTTGACTAGATGGACCTTTGTTCGCAAAGTAATATCTCTGCTTTTTAATATGCTATCTAGGTTGGTCATAACTTTCCCTCCAAGGAGTAAGCGTATTTTAATTTCATGCCTGCAATCACCATCTGCAGTGATTTTGGAGCCCCCATCCCCCAAAATAAAGTCTGACACTGTTTCCATTGTTTCCCCATCTATTTCCCATGAAGTGATGGAACCAGATGCCATGATCTTAGTTTTCTGAATGTTGAGTTTTAAGCCAAGTTTTCCACACCTCTCTTTCACTTTCATCAGGAGGCTTTTTAGTTCCTTTTCACTTTCTGCCATAATGGTGGGGTCATCTGCATATCTGAGGTTATTGATATTTCTCCCAGCAATCTTGATTCCAGCTTGTGCCTCTTCCAGCCCAGCATTTCTTATGATGTACTCTGCATGTAAGGTAAATAAGCAGGGTAACAATATACAGCCTTTGCATATTCCTTTTTCTATTTGGAACCAGTCTGTTGTTCCATGTCCAGTTCTAACTGTTGCTTCCTGACCTGCATACAGATTTCTCAAGAGGCAGGTCAGGTGGTCTGGTATTCCCATCTCTTTCAGGATTTTCCACAGTTTATTGTGATCCACACAGTCAGCGGGTTTGGCATGGTCAAGAAAACAGAAATAGATGTTTTTCTGGAATTCTCTTACTTTTTTGATGATCCAGAGGATATTAGCAATTTGATCTCTAGTTCCTCTGCCTTTTCTAAAACCAGCTTGAACATCTGGAAGTTCATGGTTCATGTACTGCTGAAGCCTGGCTTGGAGAATTTTAAGCATTACTTTACTAGTCTGTGAAATGAGTGCAGTTGTGCGGTAGTTTGAGCATTCTTTGGCATTGCCTTTCTTGGGGATTGGAATGAAAACTGATCTTTTCCAGTCCTGTAGCCACTGCTGAGTTTTCCAAATTTGCTGTCATATTGAGCAGCAGCATCTTTCAGGATTTGAAATAGATCAACTGGAATTTCATTACCTCTACTAGCTTTGTTCATAGTGATGCTGTTTTTTTTTTTTTTTTTTTTTTTTTTTTTTTTTTTTTTTTTTTTTTACAGTTCTTCTGTGTATTCTTGCCACCTCTTCTAAATATCTTCTGCTTCTGTTAGGTCCATACCATTTCTGTCCTTTATCAAGCCCATCTTTGCATGAAATGTTCCCTTGGTATCTCTAATTTTTTTTGAAGAGATCTCTAGTCTATTTCGATTCTGTTGTTTTCCTCTATTTCTTTGCACTGATCGCAGAAGAAGGCTTTCTTATCTCTCCTTACTATTCTTTGGAACTCTGCATTCAGATGTTTATATCTTTCCTTTACTCGTTTGCTTTTCACTTCTCTTCTTTTCACAGCTATTCGTAAGGCCTCCTCAGATGGCCATTTTGCTTTTTTTTGCATTTCTTTTCCATGGGGTTGGTCTTGATCCCTGTCTCCTGTACAATGTCACGAACCTCCATCCATAGTTCATCAGGCACTCTATCTATCCGATCTAGTCCCTTAAATATATTTCTCACTTCCACTTGATAATCATAAGGGATTTGACTTAGGTCATACCTGATTGGTCTAGTGGGTTCCCCCACTTTTTAAAATTTAAGTCTGAATTTGGTAATAAGGAGTTCATGATCTGAGCTGCAGTCAGTTCCCAGTCTTGTTTTTGCTGACTGTATAGAGCTTCTCCATCTTTGGCAGCAAAGAATATAATCAATCTGATTTTGGTTTTGACTATCTGGTGATGTCCATGTGTAGAGTCTTCTCTTGTGTTGTTGGAAAAGGGTCTTTGCTATGGTATGACCAGTGTGTTCTCTTGGCAAAACTCTATTAGCATTTGCCCTGCTTCATTCTGTACTCCAAGGCCAAATTTGCCTGTTACTCCAGGTGGTTCTTGACTTCCTACTTTTGCATTCCAGTCCCCTATAATGAAAAGGACATCTCTTTTGTGTGCTAGTTTTAAAGGTCTTGTAGGTCTTCATAGAACTGTTCAACTTCAGTTTATTTAGTGTGACTGTTTGGAGCATAGGCTTGGATTACCTTGATATTGAATGGTCTGCCTTGGAAATGAACAGATATCATTCTGGCTGAGATTGCATCCAAGTACTGCATTTTGGCCTCTTTTGTTGACCATGATGACTATTCCATTTCTTCTAAGGGATGAATGGCTTAGAAGATGGAGAAGATGGCTTGTCCATTTCTGCTACTTCTTTCCCACAGTATTAGATATAATGGTCATCTGAGTTAAATTCATCCATTCCAGTCCATTTTAGTTCACTGATTCCTCGACTGTTGACATTCACTCTTGCTATATCTCATTTAACCACTTCCAATTTGCCTGATTCATGGACCTAACATTCCAGGTTCCTATGCAATATTGCTTTTTACAGCATAGGACCTTGCTTCTATCACCAGTCACATCTACAACTGGGTATTGTTTTTGCTCTGGCTCCATTCCTTTATTCCTTCTGGAGTGATATCTCCACTGATCTCCAGTAACATATTGGGCATCTACTGACCTGAGGTGTTCCCCTGTCAGTATCCTATCATTTTGCCTTTTCATACTGTTCATGGGGTTCTCAAGGCAAGAATACTGAAGTGGTTTGCCATTCCCTTCTCTGGTGGACCACATTCTGTCAGACCTCTCCATCATGACCCGTCAGTCTTTGGTGGTCCCACATAGCATGGCTTAGTTTCATTGAATTAGATAAGGATGTGGTCTGTGTGATCAGATTGGCTAGTTTTCAGTGATTATAAAGTAATGCTCAAAATTCTCCAAACCAGGCTTCAGCAATATGTGAACCATGAACTTCCAGATGTTCAAGCTGGTTTTAGAAAAGGCAGAGGAACCAGAGATCAAATTGCCATCTGCTGGATCATGGAAAAAGCAAGTGAGTTCCAGAAAAACTTCTATTTCTGTTTTATTGACTATGCCAAAGCCTTTGACCATGTGGATCACAATAAACTGTGGAAAATTCTGAAAGAGATGGGAATATCAGACCACCTGACCTGCCTTTTGAGAAACTTTTATGCACGTCAGGAAGCAAGAGTTAGAACTGGACATGGAACAACAGACTGGTTCCAGATAGGAAAAGGAGTGCATCAAGTCTGTATATTGTCACCCTGCTTATTTAACTTATATGCAGAGTACATTATGAGAAATGCTGGGCTCGAATTAGCACAAGCTGGAATCAAGATTGCCGGGAGAAATATCAATAACCTCAGATATTCATATGATACCACCCTTATGGCAGAAAGTGAAGAGGAACTAAAGAGCCTCATAATGAAAGTGAAAGAGGGGAGTGAAAAAGCTGGCTTAAAGCTCAACATTCAGAAAACTAATATCATGGCATCTGATCCCATCACGTCATGCAAATAGATGGGGAAACAGTGGAAACAGTTGCTAACTTTATTTTTCTTGGCTCCAAAATCACTGCAGATGGTGGTTGCAGCCATGAAATTAAAAGATGCTTACTCCTTGGAAGACAAGTTATGACCAACCTTGATAGCATATTAAAAAGCACAGACATTATTACTCCGCCAACAAAGGTCCATCTCTTCAAGGCCATGGTTTTTCTAGTGGTCTTGTATGGATGTGAGAGTTGGACTGTGAAGAAAGCTGAGTGCCGAAATATTGATGCTTTTGAACTGTGGTGTTGGAGAAGACTCTTGAGAGTCCTTTGGACTGAAAGGAGTTCCAACCAGTCCATTCTAAAGGAGATCAGTCCTGGGTGTTCATTGGAAGGACTGATGCTGAAACTGAAACTCCAATACCTTGGTCCACCTCACACGAAGAGTTGACTCATTGGAAAAGACTCTGGTGCTGGGAGGGATTGGGGACAGGAGAAGAATGGGACAACAGAGAATGAGATGGCTGAAGGGCATCACCAACTCGATGCACATGAGTTTGAATACACTCTGGGAGTTGGTGATGGACAGGGAAGTCTGGTGTGCTGTGATTCATTGGGTCGCAAAGAGTCGGACACAACTGAGCAACTGAACTGAACTGAACTGAATGATCACCCACATTAAGCATTTCTACATGTGTCTCTTGGTAATCTGTATGTCTTATTTGGAGAAATGTCTATTTGAATATTCTGCCCATTTTTTAATAATATTGTTTCATTAAAAAATTTTTGAATCATATCATTTGCTGATATTTTCTCCCATTCAATACATTTTCTTTCATTTTGATGATGGTTTCCTCCACTTTGCAAATGCTTTTAAGTTGAATTATGTCTCATTTATTTAGTTTTGCTTTTGTTGATTTTGTATAAAGAGACAGATTTAAAAAAAAAACAACATTGCTACAATTTATGTCAAAGAGTGTTCTGCCTATGCGTTCTTCTAGGAGTTTTATGGTTTCAAGTCATTTAGATCCCCCCTTTTTTTTTTTTGTATATGATATGAAGAAATCTCCTAATCCTGTTCTTTTACATGTTGGTGTCCCAGGATCACTTACTTACTGAAAAGACTGTTTTTTTTTCTCCATTGTATATTTTTGATTCCTTTGTTGTAGATCAACTGACTCTAGGTGTGTGTTTATTTTATGACTCTCTATTCAGTTGATCTATGTGTCTGTTTTTGTGTCAGTGACTTGCTATTTTCATCACTATAGATTTGCTGTATATTCTGAAGCCAGGAAGTGTGATATCTCTAGTTTTTTTTCCTCTTTTTTAGAAATTGTTTTGTTAATTTGATGTCTTTTATAGTTCCATATAAATTTTAGGACTGTTTGTTTTAGTTCTGTGAACAATGTCATGAGTATTTTGATAGGGATGGCATTAAATGTCTTTGGGAAGTATGACCATTTTAACAGTATTAATTTTTACAATCCAAAAATATTGGATATCTTTTCCTGTCTTTGTATTGTTTTAAAATGTTTTCATCAATGTTTTGTAGTTTTCAGAGTATGAATAAATCTTTCACCTCCTTAAATTTATTTCTAGCTATTTTATAATTTTGATACAATTTTAAATAAAATGTCTTTCACGTTCTCTTTCTGATAGTTCATTATTAATGTATAAAAACATAACAGCAGATTTCTAAATATTAACCTTGTATAGTGTAATTTTACAGAATTCATATATAACACACATGACATTTATTAATTAAGTTTGCCATATTATATGAGTGCCCCCAAACAATTATAATTTCAAAGATCATCATAACAAATGTAATAATAATGAAAATTTTGAATTATTTCAATAATAACCAAAATGTGACACAGAGACTGAATAAATTATTGGAAAAAATGACACCAACAGCCCTTGCTCAACACAGAGTTGCCACAAAGCTTCAACTTCTAAATCATGCAATATCTATGAAACAAAATAAAACAAAATATGCTTATTTAGATATGCAATCTTGTTAAATTTCCATATTATATTGTTTAGGTGTTTTTAAACTTTATTACTTTTCCCTCATCTTTTATTTACTAATACAGGGTGTTAAATTTTTTTTTATGATGATAATCTAGCAACTATTCCATGTAAATCTGTCAAGTTATGAAGAATATTCAATGCATATAAGTGTATAATTATTATTTTTCCCTAGGAAATTGAAACTTTATCAACATTAACCAGGCTTTATCTCTAGCAATAAATTTGACTTAAATTTTAATTTGTCTGACGTTACTACTGCCACATAAATTTTTGTTATTTTTTTATCCAGGAGCAAGGAAAGATTAAAGAGGTGATATTAGCTTTACACCTATCTTGCTCTCTTTTCCCTTTTGCCTTTTCTGTGTCAGGTTTTAGGCACAGCTCTTAAAAATAGAAGATCACTATATTTAAGTGTGTTTTACTACAGTCTGACATTTTGCTCATTTAATTATGAGTATATCCCATTTATATCTGTTTGGATATTATTCTCATCATTTTTATGGACTTATTTTAGATTACACTTCTTCTCATTCTATTCTTTCCCCTTCACTCTTTGGTGGTTAAATTCTTTACTCTTATATTTTTAGTAGTTATATAGCTTTTAATCTTCCTCCTTAATAAAGTATGAGGTATAAGAATACATTTATCTCCCTCCAGAATAATAAATGGCCTGAGAATGTTTTAAATCTGACCACCTCTCACATCTTTATGCTAGTTTTGCCCAATTCCTTCTGTTTAGGATTATGTTTTAATTGTCAGAGGCATATCAGAGAATTTTGTTCAAATGGTCCGTTGATAACAAACTGTTCTTATTTCATTATTTCACCCCATTCTTGAAATGTATTTCATACTTGCTAAGTTGTCTATTCTTTTCTTCAGATATATTGAGAATATTTTTCTAAAGCCTAAAGTTTCCATTCTTGCTACCAGGAAGCCTATGGTCCTTTTGAAGGGGTCTGTCTCTTTTCTGTAGATGCTTTTTGAGCTTTTTATGTCTTTGGTGTAATGTTGGTTCAACTGTGACATGGTGTGTATGTGTGTGTATGAATTTATTCCATTTAAGATTATTTGGGCTTCCTGATCTGGAATTAGCATTTTCAACAACTCTTGAGGTTACTAAATTTGTCTCTTCAAATATAGCCTCATCCCCTTCCTCTCCTTTCCTTTCAGGACTCAAGATAAATATATACGGATATACATATATATTAGACAGTATTCCCAGTTCTGACAGACACCTCTCTTATACTTTACATTTATTTTTCTCTGTGCTGTATTGTGGTTATTTGGTTTGATACTTCACTAATTTCTGATTTACTTTTAATCTACATTTAATTTCTTACTTAACTTGTTCATTGTTTTTAGCCTTGATTACATTTTTAAATTTATAGAGTTTCATTTGATTCTTTTCTAAGTTTGTTGATCTTTTAAAAATCTCTCCTTTCTTACACATGGTTTCCAGTTTCTCTTTTACTTAAAAAAAATTGTATATAGGTATTTAATATTCTTTGTCTGGTCATTTCAACATCTAAATTTTCTGGGCATTAGTCTGTTGTCCTTTTCTCTTCTTGTGTGTCTTCACATGAGAGCTTGTATGTCTGAATTTCTGATTAATTTTAATTCAGTGCTTGCTTTAATCTCAATATCTTGGAATTTTGAAAGTTCTTGAAGGCCTCAGGAGAAATAAGGGCTGACTTACTTACCTGCAAACAGTGCTAATTCTAATCAAGCAAGTTCATTCCCAGTTCATGTTTACACTCAGGATACAGGATTTTGGAAACATAAGTAATTGTTGAGTAGTCTTTACCATCATGAAGGGAAGGAGAAAACAAAAGAGTAGATAAATAGAAATAAAAGTAAGACGGGCTGTTTAGTTATATGAGAGATAATTTTAGGATAATGTAAAGAGAGAACAAGAAATAAACTGCAAAAATAGTAGAAAAGTCAGTGGTTGCTGGGAGCACCAACACTGGCTAAGTATTGACTTACATAAGGCAGGTAAGTGACTTATGTTCAGCATCTAATGTAGACCCAGGCATTGCATATTCACCTCCCCATTTTAGGGCATTTAATCTTCTCAGTGATAGTGTCAGGTAGGTACTACCTTCAAGGAAGCCCTTTGCTTGATTTTTTATGTCTAAAACTGTCCTAGTCAAAGCAATAGCATTTAGTCACATGATATTTAAATTAAATATATTGTTTCTTATTTGTATTAGGCATGTTTCATATGCTTGATAGCTACATGTGGCTAGGAGATATTTTGAGGAAAGTACAACAGAACATTTCCATCATCACAGAAATTCTGTTTGACAACATTCATCTAAGTGCCTTAAAAGAGATTGTGTGTGTGTGTGTGAATAATTTTTAATGATTCTGACAAAGCATTGTCCTTAGGCACTGCTTAATTTCTAAGCTATACTGTTGAAAGAATGTACATTTCTCTATGAATGCTTGCAAAAATGTTGTATAACCTTTTAAAAGTGAAAATAATATGAGAATTTCAGAGACCAAAGTAATTTAAATAGATTTAATTATTTGCTAAATCAGGCAAGTATGAACCAGCATATAAAAAGGTATATAAGCCTAAGCAACTGAGGCCTAATCATAAAATAACAAATGTCCATGCCTACTAATATCTGATGATTTTTACTCTGGATTCTGAGAAAAAGTTTCTTTAAAACTTGCATTTTAACAGAGCTTAAAATGAGACTTTAACCATTATTTGATGATTAATGATGAAAAATTAAACTAAACACTGCTGCTGCTGCTAAGTTGCTTCAGTCGTGTCCGTATCTATGCGACCTCATAGACGGCAGCCCACCAGTCTCCCCCATCCCTGGGATTCTCCAGGCAAGAACGCTGGAGTGGGTTGCCATTTCCTTCTCCAATGCATGTAAGTGGAAAGTGAAAGTGAAGTCTCTCAGTCTTGTTGGACTCTTCGCGACCCCATAGACTGCAGCCTACCAGGCTCCTCTGACCATGGGATTTTCCAGGCAAGAGTACTGGAGTGTGTTGCCATTGCCTTCTTCAACCAAACACTAGAGCAGTCTTAATTTTAATTTCATTATTTTAAATTATAAACCAGTATTTTTGTAACCTTATTGGCACATATGCTGTCTTTTCTCATCAACATCATTTTCCTCTATTACCTTATTTTATTAAAATGTCCAACACATAACTCCTAAGTGTCTTTCCTCCTTACCATAATGCATTAAATACAAATTAATGAGTATTGAATCATATAAAACACTTCTCTTCCTCCTCCTCTCAAAAATCTTAAACATGGAGAATTCTGGTAGTAATAAAAAGATATACAGATATAATGCTAGGGTGTATTCTATGATAAAATACATTTGACTTATTTTTCACTGCATTTAAGCAAGATGCAACCAAGAAGATGTGGCATGAATACACAAAAAAACCGTACAAGCAAGGTCTCAATGACCTGCATAACCATGATGGTTATTTGTTGAATAACATATTCATTGGAAAGATCCTGATGTTGTGAAAGATTGATGGCAAGAGGATAAGAGGGTGACAGAGGATGAGATGGTTGGATGGCATCACTGACTTAATGGACGTTGAGTTTAAGCAAACTCTGGTGAATACTGAATTATAGGAAATGCTGTGATGCTGTAGCCCATAGGGTCAAAAAGAGTCAGACACAACTTAAAGACTGGACAACAGCAAAAATTTTTTAAACTGATTTTTAAAATATAAATTTATTTATTTTAATTGGAGGTTAATTACTTTACAATATTGTATTGGTTTTGCCATACATCAACATGAATCCACCACAGGTATACATGTGTTCCCCATCCTGAACCCCCCTCCCTCCTCCCTCCCTGTACCATCCTTCTGGGTCATCCCAGTGCACCAGCCCCAAGCATCCAGTATTTTATCAAACCTGGACTGGCGATTCGTTTCATATATGATATTAAAATAAAATCTTCTAAGAAGCTTTCCAGGAAGACGGCAGAGGAGTAAGATGGGGAGATCACCAGCCACCACACAAATACATTAAAAAAATCATCAAGATATGGAACAATGGCTACAAAGCAACCTGTAGGTGACAGTAGAAGACCCTAATCCTCCAGAGGAGCAGGCTAAGCTCCCTGAAATGATGTAGGAAAGAGGATGGAGACATAAACAGGGAAAAGTTGTAGAACTTCTGGAAAAGAGCTTGTGCCCCAAAGGAGGAAGGGAGTTCCTGGGCACAGGGAAGCTCCCTTTCAGGGAGGCCCAAGGCAGAGCTACAGAGTCTCAGAAAACTGGGCAAAACAGGGACTTAGAGGGCAGAAAACGGAGAAAGTTGCACTTTTCAGCATCTTAACAGCTCATGGACTGTGGCCCCTACCAGACGTGGGTTTGGGGAACCGAGAGTGGGGAGGCATACAAACCTCTCCAGTGCATGCAGCCCTAATGGCACTGAGGGTGAGCTCATGTAGCCCTGTGATGCAGCATACAAACCTCACCAGTGCACACAACCCTTGTGGTACAGAGGGTGGGCCCAGGTATCCAAGAGTAGCCTGGCGTACAAACCCTGCCAGTTCACACAAGACTTACGGCGCAAACAGTGGGCCTGGGTGCTGAGAGAGGGAGGCATACAAACCTCGGCAGTGCACACAAACCTCATGGCACAGAGGGTGGGTCTGGGGAGCCATAAGAAGAACACACAAGCCCTGCAACAAAGAGTGCAGGCTGGTGAGTCGAAACAAGGGCAGTACAAGTCCCATGATGCAGAGGGTGGGCCTGGGGAGCTGAGATAAGTGGAAAGAAGCCCCACAGCACAGAGGGAGGGCTCAGGGAGCTGAGACAAGCTCCCAAGCCCCACAAGCCCCATGATATACAGGGTGGGCCTGGTGAGCCAAGATAAGTGCACACAAGCTCCATGACACTAAGGGTGAGCTCAGGGGACTAAGGGAAGCCTACACAAGTCTCTACAATGCAGAAGGCACAGTCGAGGAGACAAGAAAAGATCCACAGAAACCCGTACCTAGCAAACTTCAGCCAGCAGTGTAGGGTGGGGCAGAGGAACAGAAGCACCAGCAAAGACCCCAGGGACAAGTAGGGGGCTGATGGCAGTGAAGATACTCTGAGAGGGCCACTTTGAAGCAGCTGCAGAAATAGACATGTCTAATACTACCCAAGCCAGAAGGACTGCCCAAATACATACTGAACCCATAGATACCCCAAAACTGACTACTGACACTGCACTGCCATTTGGAGAGATGACATCCAGCTTCATTAACCAGAACACAAGCACAAGCTCCCCAAACAGGAAAACACAGGACACTAACCAAACCCCATCCACGGAGGCAGGATCCATAACCAAGAAGAATTATAGAAACTTTAAGAACCTTTTCTTTTTTCTTTCACTTTTTTCCTCTTTTTTATATATCACAATGTTTATACCCCCTACATATTTTCACCTTCATATTAGCCTTTTGTGATGCTGTGGAGTTCTCCTTGTTACAAAAATTAATTTGAGATTGCTTTCTCATTTTTTCTGTTTATCACCCATTTTATGAGTTTTTATTTTATTTTTATATGTTTATCTACTTTTCATATAGTTTTTTACTGGCTGTAGCTATTACTACATATATATATAATATCTATATTATATCTATATTATATCTATATGAAGAGGTACAAGCTGGAATCAAGATTGCTGGGAGAAATATCAATAACCTCAGATATGCAGAGGATACCACCCTTATGGCAGAAAGTGAAGAGGAACTAAAGAGCCTCTTGATGAAAGTGAAAGAGGAGAGTAAAAAAATTGGCTTAAAGCTCAACATTCAGAAAATTAAAATCATGGCATCTGGTTCCATGACTTCATGGGAAGCAAATGGAGAAACAGTGGAAGCGTTGGATATGACAGAGTGACTGAACTGAACTGATATGTCTCTATCTATCTATCTATATTTTTTTCACATACATCTATTTCTATTTGTTTTTTTTTTTTAAATTTTTCCTCTCTTTTTATCTTTTTACCCGCTTTTCCACCCGTTCATTTTCTCTTTTCCCTCCCTTCTCCTCTTTTTCTCCCTTTTTTCTTATTTTTTTCCTTCATTCTCTTTTTTTCAGCAAGTTAAAGAGATGGGAATACCAGACCACCTAATCTGCCTCTTGAGAAATCTGTATGCAGGCCAGGAAGCAACAGTTAGAACTGGACATGTAACAACAGACTGGTTCCAAATAGGAAAAGGAGTACGTCAAGGCTGTATATTGTCACCCTGCTTATTTAACTTCTATGCAGAGTACATCATGAGAAATGCTGGACTGGAAGAAACGCAAGCTGGAATCAAGATTGCTGGGAGAAATATCAATTACCTCAGATATGCAGATGACACCACCCTTATGGCAGAAAGTGAAGAGGAACTAAAAAGTAAAAGAGGAGAGTTAAAAAGTTGACTTAAAGCTCAACATTCAGAAGACGAAGATCATGGCATCTGGTCCCATCACTTCATGGGAAATAGATGGGGAAACAGTGCAAACAGTGTCAGACTTTATTTTTTTGGGTTCCGAAATCACTGCAGATGGTGACTGCAGCCATGAAATTAAAAGACCCTTACTCCTTGGAAGAAAAGTTATGAGCAACCTAGACAGCATATTCAAAAGCAGAGACCTTACTTTGCTGACTAAGGTCCGTCTAGTTAAGGCTATGGTTTTTCCAGTAGTCATGTATGGATGTGAGAGTTGGACTGTGAAGAAGGCTGAGCACCGAAGAATTGATGCTTTTGAACTGTGGTGCTGGAGAAGACTCTTGAGAGTCCCTTGGCCTGCAAGGAGATCCAACCAGTCCATTCTAAAGGAGATCAGCCCTCGGATTTCTTTGGAAGGAATGATGCTAAAGCTGAAACTCCAGTACTTTGGCCACCTCATGAGAAGAGTTGACTCATTGGAGAAGACTTTGATGCTGGGAGGGATTGGGGGCAGGAGGAGAAGGGGACGACTGAGGATGAGATGGCTGGATGGCATCACTGACTCGATGGACATGACTCTGAGTGAACTCTGGGAGTTGGTGATGGACAGGGAGGCCTGGTGTGCTGTGGTTCATGGGGTCGCAAAGAGTCGGATATGACTGAGTGACTGAACTGAACTGAAGTGAAACTGTTGAACTCTCTTTGCTATATTGCCTAGTTGGTACTTTGTGCATGCTTAGGTTTCAAGTTGGAGCATTAGCTAGCTCTGTTTTTAACTGCTCAGTATCACTTTTAGTTTCCCTTGTTCACCAAATCAGTCTCCCGTACCCTTTTCTTTAGAATACTTTGGTTGTAACTGTATGTGTGGAAGTGTGTGTATATGTCCCATTATTTCTGTAATTACCTGAGTGATCTTCTTGATCTCCTCCCACTAGAACAGAGGCACAAGTCACCACTTAGAAAAAAAACCAACACAAGGCATTCAAACAACCTTTCCCTCCAAGGGTAAACACCAAAATGAAGAAGGAATACAGCCTTAAAACTTAGGAAAATGAGGCCTCAAGTGGAGCTAGTTAGAAAAAATAATTACGAAAAGACAAAGAAATATAACACAGATGAAAGAATAAGGTAGAAACTCACAAAACCAAATAAACGAAGAGAAAATAAGCAATCTATTTGAAAGAAAATTCCGTAATAATAATATTCCAAAGATGTTCTGAAAAGTTGAAAATAGAATGGAGAAAATGCAAGAAACACTTAACACAGTTAATACAATCACCAAGGACATGGAAAAAATAAAGTATAAGCAAACAGAGATAAATAACACAATTATTGAAATTAAAAATATCCTAGAAGGAACCAATAGCAAAATAACTGAGGCAGAGGAAAAGATAAGTGAGCTGGAAGGAAGATTTGTGGAAATAACTGCTGAAGAGCAGAAAGGAAAAAGAATGAAAAGAATTGCAGATAGCTTCAGAGACCTTTGGGACAATATTAAATGCACCAACATTCAAGTAATAGGGATCCCAGAGGAAGAAGAAGAAAAAGGAAAAAAAAAAAAAAAAAAGAAAGAAAGAAAAAAAAAAAAAAAAAAAACATGTTGAGAAAATTTTTGAACAAATTACAGTTGAAAACATCCCCATCATGGGAAAGGAAATAGTCAATAAAGTCCAAGAAGGGCAAAGAGTCCCATACAGGATTAATCGAAAGAGAAACACATTGAGACACATATTAATAAAGCTAACAGAGATTAAGCACAAAGAAAGAATATTAAAAGCAGCAAAGGAAAAGCAACAAGTAACATACAAGAGATAATCCATATGATTAACAGTGGATCTTTCCACAGAAGTTCTGCAGGTCAGAAGGGAATGGGAGGATATAGTTAAAACAAAGAAAGAGAAAAATCTACAACCAAGATTACTATACCAGGCAAAGATCTCATTGAAAATTGAAGGAGACATCAGAAGTTATACAGACAAGTAAAAGTTAAGAGAATTTAGCACCAACAAGCCAGTTTGCAACAAATACTAAATGAACTTATATAGCCAGTAAATACAAGAGAAAGGAAAGACCTACAAAAACAAAAAAAACAATCGAGAAAATGCCAAAAGGAACATATGTATCAATAATTACCTTAAATGTAAATGGATTAAATGCAGCAACCAAGAGATACAGACTGACTGAACGGATACAAAAACAAGACCCATATATATGCTGACAACAAGAGACCCACTTCAGACCTAGAGACACATACAAACTGAAAGTAAAAGGATGGAAAATGATATTCCATGTGAATGGAAGCCAAAAGAAAGCTGGAGTGGCATTTTTTGTTTCAGAAAAATTAAACATTAAAAAATTTTTTTTTTAAATGTAAGAGACAAAGAAGGACATTACATAGTGAGCATGGGATCAATCCAAAAATAAAACATAGTAAAAAGAAAAGAAACTGAAATTGCTCAGTCATGTTTGACTCTTTGTGACCCCATGGACTGCAGCCCATCAGGCTCCTCTGTCCATGTGATTTTCCAAACTAGAATACTGGAATGGATTGCTATTTCCTTCTCCAGGAGATCTCCCTGACCCAGGGTTTGAACCCGGGTCTCCCACATTGCAGGCAGATGCTTTACCATCTGAGCCACCAAGGAAGTCCAACAGTGGTAAATATTTATGCACTCAACATAGAAGCACCTTAATATATAAGGCAAATGCTAACAAGCATAAGAGAGGAAATTGACAGTAACACAATAATAGTAGGGAACTTTAACACCCCAGTTACACCAATGGACAGATCATCAAAACAGAGAATCAATAAGGAAACACAAACCTTAAATAAAACATTAGACCAAATGATGCTAATTGACATCTTCAGGACTTTTTCATGCAAATGCAGAAAAAATACACTTTTTTCTCAAGTGCACATGAAACATTCTCCAGGATAGACCACATCTTGGGCCACAAACCAAGCCTCAGTAAATTTAAGAAAATTGAAATTGTGTGAAGTATCTTCTCTGACCACAACAACTATGAGATTAGATAACAACTACAGGAAAAACAAACAAACAAAAAACTGCAAAAAATACAAACTGATGGATTTTGAACAATACATTACTAAATAATGATGAGGTTACTGAAGAAATAAGAAGGGAAATTAAAAGATTCCTAGAAACAAATGACAATGAAAACATGATGACCCGAAACCTATGGTATTCAGCAAAAGCAGGTTTAAGAGGGAAGTTTAGAGCAATACAGTCCTACCTCAAGGAACAAGAAAAGCATGGGATAGAGAACATAATTCTACATCTTAAGTAGCTGGAAAAATAAGAACAAAACACCCCCAAAGTCAGCAGAAGGAAAGAAGTCATAAAAAATAGGAACAGAAATAATTGAAAAAGAAATGAAGGAAACAATAGCAATGATTAATAAAACTAAAAGTTGGTTCTTTGAGATAAAAAACAAAATTGACAAACCACTAGCCAAACTCATCAAGAAAAAAAGGGAGAAAAGTCAAATCAGTAAAATTAGAAATGAAAAAGGGGTGGTTACAACTACAACAGACAACACAGAAATACAAAGGATCATAAAAGAATATTATGAGCAACTATATGCTAGTAAAATGGACAACCTAGAGGAAATGGACAGAGTCTTAGAAACGCTCAACCCCCCAAGACTGAACCAGTAAGAAATAGAAATTATGAACAAGCCAATTACAAGTACTGAAATCAAAACTGTTATCAAAAATCTCCTAAAAGACAAAAGCCCAGGGCCAGATAGCTTCACAGGGTAATTCCATCAAGCAGTTAGAGAACAGATAATGCCTGCAGAGGAAGCAATATTTCCAGGCTCATTCTATGAGGTCACAATCATCCTAACACCAAAACCAGGCAAAGACAACAACAGAAAGAAAATTAGAGGCCAATATCACTGATGAACATAGATGCAGAAATCCCCAACAAAACTTTAGCCAATGAAATTCAATAATACATTAAAAAGCTCATACACCATGATCAAGTCAGGTTTATTCCAGGGATGCAAAGATTCTCTAATATGGGCTAATCAATCAATGTGATACATCATATTAAACAGCTGAAAGATAAATACCATATGATCATCTCAATAAATGCAGAAAAAGCCTTTGAAAAAATTCAGAACCCATTTGTGATAAAAATGCTTCAAAAAATGGGCATAGAAGGAACCTATCTCAACATAGTAAAGGCCACATATGATAAGCCCACAGCAAACATTATTCTCAATGGTGAAAGACTAAAAGCATTCCCTTTAAGATCAGGAATAAGACGAGGGTGTCCACTTTCACCACTATTATTCAACTTAGTTTTAGAAGTTCTAGCTATGGCAATTAGAAAAGAAAAGGAAATACATGGAATCCAGATCAGAAAAGAAGAAGTAAAGCTCTCACTCTTTGCAGATGACATGATACTATACATAGAAAACCCAAGAGAAACTACCAGAAAATAAAATTCAGTAAAGTCACAGGATACAAGGTCAATACACAAATATCATTTGCATTCCTATATACTAACAATGAAAAATCAGAAAGAGAAATTAAGGAATCAATCCCATCACCATTGCAGCAAAAAGAATAAAATATCTAGAAATAAACCTACCTGAGGAGACAGAAGACATGTATACAGAAAATTATAAGACACTGGTGAAAGAAATCAAAGACTACATAAACAGATGGAGAGATATTCCATGTCCCTGTGTAGGAAGAATCAACATTGTGAAAATGTCTGTACTACTAAATGCAATCTACAGATTCAATGTGATCCCTATCAAGCTACAAATGACATTTTTTCACAGAACTAGAACAAAAAAAATTCATATGGAAACACAAAGGACCCTGAATAGCCAAGACAGTCTTGAGAAAGAAGAATGGAACTGGAGGAATTAACCTTCCTGACTTCAGACTATACTACAAAGCTACAGTCATCAAGACAGCATGGTACTGGCACAAAAACAGAAAGATAGACCAATGGAACAAGATAAAAAATCCAGAGATAAACCCATGCACCTATGGGTAACTTTTTTTGACAAAGAAAACAAGAATATACAATGGGGCAAAGATAGCCTCTTCAATAAATGGTGCTGGGAAAACTGGACAGCTGTGAGCAAAAGAATGAAATTAGAACACTTACTAATGCCATACACAAAGATGAACTCAAAATGGAATAAAGACATAAATTTAAAACCAGAAACTTTAAAACTCTTAGACAAAAACATAGGCAGAACACCTGATGACAAAAATCAAAGCAAGATCTTCTATGACCCACCTCTTAGAATAATGGAAATAAAAGCAAAAATAAACAACTGGGGCCTAGTTAAACTTAAAGGCTTTTACACAGCAAAGGAAACTGTAAACAAGGTGAAACAACTGTCAAAGGATTAATTTCCAAAATATGAAAGCAGCTCATACAACTCAATACCAGAAAAACAAACAGCCAAATCAAAAAGTGGGAAAAAGACCTGAAATGACATTTCTTCAAAGACATCCAGGTGGCTAACAAGCACATGAAAAGATGCTCAACATCCTTCTTTATTAGAGAAATGCAGATCAAAACTACAATGAGATATCACCTCACACCAGTCAGAATGGCCATCATCAAAAAGTCTACAAAGAATAAATGTTCGTGAAGATGCAGAGTAAAAGGAACACTCTTGCATTGCTGGTGGGAATAAAAACTGATACAGCCACAATGGAAGACACTATTAGATTCCTTAGGAAGCTAGGAATAAAACCACCATATGATTGAGCACTCACTCCTAGGCAACACCACGAGGAAACGAAAATTGAAAAAGACACATGTACCCCAATGTTCGTTGCAGCACTGTTTACGATAGCTAGAACATGGAAGCAACCTAGATGTCCATTGACAGACGAATGGATAAAGAAGCTGTGGTCCATATATACAATAGAATATTGCTCAGCCATAAAAATGACTGCAATTTTGAGTCAGTTCTATTGAGGTGGATGAACATAGAGCTTATTATGCACAGTGAAGTAAGTCAGAAAGAGAAATATAAATAATGTATATTGATGCATATATGTGGAATCTAAAAAGATAGTATTGATGAAGTTATTTTCAGGACAACAATGGAGAAACAGACATAAAGAACAGACCGATGGACACAGAGTTGGGGGAAGAGGGAGAAAGTGAGATGCATGGAGAGAGTAACATGGTGTACCTGTGGATGATTCTTGTTGATGTATGACAGAAAACCACAAAATTCTCTAAAGCAATTATCCTTCAATCAAAAAAAATTTTTTTAAGATACAATTTTCTGACTCTGCAGAATCATAGGAAAGAAGTTGAAAGAATTTGAAAACTTTAAAAATTATAATACCAATGTAGATGATCCACCAGGGAGATTATATTGGGTAAGATGTTTTCAACATCTCCAAACTCCAGGGAACAAGAAGATTTTTCACATCAGCCAACAAACAGACAATAATTGAGAAGTTCAAGACGTCTCTGAAATTGGTGATCTTCCTCTTAAGTTCTGGAGAGGAGCTTTGTGCCATGAACTGAAATACTTACAAGAAAAATGCCAACTCAGCTATTACTGGCACTCATAGAACATGGTCACTAATTCTCTATGTTTCCTTTGTAAATTTTTAAAGAATCTGTAATACTGTCACTATGTCACCTGTGAATTAGAGAGAGAACAGAGATTATGCCTTTTTTTTTTTTAAAGGAATCAAAAGAGGAAAAAGCTATAGATAGATTCTGGATAATACTTTACTCAGAACTTATAAAGGATAAATTCTAATTTTTTGTTTTATTTTGTTTTTAGTCACAGATAATCCTTGAATTTTTTTTATCTTGGGAGAATTTCAAATGGATTACTATGAACCATTCAAAAGTCAGCATAAGCACAAGGCAGTATATGTTAGGCACCAGTTTCTCCAAAAAGAAAGGTTTGTGGACATTTACCTACCTACCAGATTTCTGAAAAAAAAAAAACAAAAAACAAAAAACCTAAGTAAACTCTGATTTTTGTTCTATTTACAGATGCCATGTTTAAACATTTTGAGTTGTGCCAATGAAATAATTTGAATTATCTACCTACAATATATAGTTTTTACTTACAATGAAGTGTTAAATTCGCACCTACCAAGGCTACAGTTTTTCCAGTGGTCATGTATGGATGTGAGAGTTGGACTGTGAAGAAAATTGAGCACCGAAGAATTGATGCTTTTAAACTGTGGTGCTGGAGAAGACTCTTGAGAGTCCCTTGTACTGCAAAGAGATCCAACCAGTCCATCCTAAAGGAAATCAGTCCTGGGTGTTCATTGGAAGGACTGATGCTGAAGCTGAAACTACAATATTTGACCACCTCATGAGAAGATTTCACTCATTGGAAAAGACCCTGATGTTGGGCAGGAGGAGAAGGGGATGACAGAGGATGAGATAGCTGGATGGCATCACCGACTTGATGCACATGGGTTTGGGTGGACTCCGGGAGTTGGTGATGGACAGGGAGGCCTGGTGTGCTGTGATTGATGGAGTTGCAAAGAGTAGGACACGACTGAGCGACTGAACTGAACTGAACTGAACTGAGGCATGCAGTCAAATCAAAATACACATCTTCAGCAATTCATGCTTGTTCTTCCCTCTGTCCAGTCAATTGTACTTCCTAAGATGTGACTGTTAGCTGTACTTTTATCACATTCCATTGATTTTGCCTATTCTCTAACTTCATACAAATATAGAACAAAAATGATACACTTTCTGTGTCTGGCTTCTTTCATTCAATACAAAGTCTTGAGAGTCATCCATGGTGTTGCATTTGTATGTGCTTCACACCTTGTTTTCATTATTATATTCAGGTACTCAGTTGCAGGGTGTTTTCCAGGAGTATTTTATTTATTATTATTTTTTAAAATATAAATTTATTTATTTTAATTGGAGGTTAATTACTTTACAATATTGTATTTGTTTCGCCATACATCAATATGAATCCACCACAGATATACACATGTTCCCCATCCTGAACCCCCCTCCCTCCTCCCTCCTCCCTCCCTGTACCATCCCTCTGGGTCGTTTCAGTGCACCAGCCCCAAGCATCCAATATCATGCATCAAATCTGGACTGGTGATTCATTTCATATATGATACTATATATGTTTCAATGCCATTCTCCCAAATCATCCCACCCTCGCCCTCTCCCACAGAGTCCAAAAGACTATTCTATACATACATGTCTCTTTTGCTGTCTCACATACAGGGTTATTGTTACTATCTTTCTAAATTACAGATATATGCATTAGTATACTGTATTGGTGTTTTTCTTTCTGGCTTACTTCATTTTGTATAATAGGCTCCAGTTTCATCCACCTCATTAGAACTGATTCAAATGTATTCTTTTTAATGTCTGAGTAATATTCTTTGGAAGGAATGATGCTAAAGCTGAAACTGCAGTACTTTGGCCACCTCATGCGAAGAGTTGACTCATTGGAAAAAACTCTGATGCTGGGAGGGATTGGGGGCAGGAGAAGGGGACGACAGAGGATGAGATGGCTGGATGGCCTCACAGACTTGATGGACGTGAGTCTGAGTGAACTCTGGGAGTTGGTGATGGACAGGGAGGCCTGGTGTGCTGTGATTCATGGGGTTGCAAAGAGTCGGACACGACTGAGTGACTGAACTGAACTGAATATTCCACTGTGTATACGTACCACAGCTTTCTTAGTCATTCATCTGCTGATGGATATCTAGGTTGCTTCCATGTCCTGACTATTATCAACAGTGCTGCAATGAACGTTGGGGTACACGTGTCTCTTTCAATTCTGGTTTCCTCAGTGTGTATGCCCAGCAGTGGGATTGCTGGGTCATAAGGCAGTTCTATTTCCAGTTTTTTAAGGAATCTCCACACTGTTCTCCATAGTGGCTGTACTAGTTTGCATTCCCACCAACAGTTTAACAGGGTTCCCTTTTCTCCACACCCTCTCCAGCATTTATTGCTTGTAGACTTTTGGATCACAGCCATTCTGACTGGCGTGAAATGGTACCTCATTGTGGTTTTGATTTGCATTTCTCTGATAATGAGTGATGTTGAGCATCTTTTCATGTGTTTGTTAGCCATCTGTATGTCTTCCTTGGAGAAATATCTACTTAGTTCTTTGGCCCATTTTTTGATTGGGTCGTTTATTTTTCTGGAATTGAGCTGCAGGAGTTGCTTGTATATTTTTGAGATTAGTTGTTTGTCAGTTGCTTCATTTGCTATTATTTTCTCCCATTCTGAAGGCTGTCTTTTCACCTTGCTTATAGTTTCCTTTGTTGTGCAGAAGGTTTTAAGTTTAATTAGGTCCCATTTGTTTATTTTTGTTTTTATTTCCAGTGTTCTGGGAGGTGGATCATAGAGGACCCTGCTTTTAAAGATAATTTCTTCATAATGGAGGGAAGGTGTTTGAAATTGAAAAGCAAAATAACTTTGAACATACATTAGATACTTTCCATTCTTAAGAGGAAACCATTGATCAAAATTTCCCTTAATTTGTTCAGGGCCTGTACTCTGTAACTTTGCACATACTACTAACAAAATCTTATTTTATTTGTTAAAAAGATAAAATTTTAAAATGTAGTCCTTTCCTCTGGTGAAAATAATATGATGAATCAGTTACAGAAATCTAGGTGCTTTGTTCCAATAATAGAGAATGCAGTGTTAATAACTGAAAAGTAGGCATGAGCACATGAGCTTCAAGAGATAAGACATTAGACTCCCAACTTTCTTTATGTTGACAGCATTGGAGCACAGGGCTCATTCAGAATTACTGGCTTAGGGAATTCCCAGCCAGCATGTCACTTGTGTGGAGGACCAGAGTGATGGTGTTGAAAAGGTCACAGCACCAACACAGAACCACGGTTCACCCTGGAAGACCCTCTTTCTTTGTCAAAGTATTTTACCCTAATTTTCTGATGACACAAGATTCTTAATCTTTCACTAACCCTTTAAATACCATGATTCTTCAGAGATCCTCCTAATTCTAGATTCACTTTATTCACTTTCTTGGGTACAATCTGAAAACATGGAAGCATCTGTCCCTGGGGAGGTGCTTGACTTCTCTGCTCATCCACACACTGGGCTTACCAGGGGCTTCTGCCCCTTAGTAAGTGGCAGACCAGTAGCAGGAAAGGTTGAATTCAATTTAGGAGCTGCATGTATAACCCAACTGTAGGGCACATAGGCACACTGTTTTTCTCCAGTCTACTTTATAGGTAATGGATTTATGTGTTGATTGCCATCTGTCTGACACACTTTTTTCTCAGTCGGTTTCACACACTGGGAGGGATGACAGCATGACTAGCAATCCCCATAAAGGATAGCTCAGTCCTACCTCTGAGTTCCATCCTTTTAGTCCATCTAGCACTTTCTCATTTCCAGTTAATTGCAGCACCCATTTTAGGAATAACTACTGTCATTCATCCTAGTCATGGGTTCCAGTGAGGACTGCTAACCCTAGTACCCTGGTTCTCTGGCCACTGCAGTAGACATGTAACCCATAATGGGACAACTGATGTAATGTTTCAAGAAAACTTTAGCAGGAAGGGACTTATTCTTTGATGGCAAAGCTCTGAGAATATAAATAGATGATCACCCTTTTCCACTACAAGGAAAAAGTGAAACTAAAAAGCAGAGAGAAGAGATGGGAGACAGCATCCTGCTTGATTCCAGCTGCTCTTATTCCCAAGTACAAGTTTTCATCCTAATTTTATAGACTATACCTACCCACTTTAGCCCCAGACAGTAAAAAAAAAAAAAAAAAAAAAATTCAGGGTAATAAAACCTTGCTCAACCCATCAAATTCCAGATGTATCAGTGTGATAAATGTAAACAAACAAACAAACAAACAAAAACCCTATAAAATTGAAAAGATAGAAAAAAAGTGTAATGTCTCATAAATATCAGGATGAGATTTTCTTTCCAAGCTTGAAAGTAAAGGATGATACAAAGGATGATATCAGATAAAATGGAAAAATATGAATAATAAGCAATTCAGTTTGCTACAATCCTAAACAAAAAATGTAAGTGGGAAAAATAAACAGCATAGTATATGTATTAACATTTTCAAAAAGTGATTACTCTATGGAGGATGGCAATAATATTCTCAGTATTAAAATGGGTCAAACAGAGAGACAGACAATTCAAGAAGATAAAACATAATAAACATTTTAAAGATGTATCACTGATACATATAAATGTGAGATAAATTACAGCTTTGGGGTTAAATGTTACATGCTGTGTATATATGTATGTTAAAATTTACAGACACACAATTACAGATGCTTACATGTGAAATAAATAAGATTAGACATATCCATTCATCATTGTCTCACTACTGGAATTTTTCAGTATTTCATTATAGTAAAGTTATAAAAATGGCTGCTTCAATGTAAAGAAGAAAAATGTGAAATTATATATATGGAACTATTTCAAGTACATGAAACTGATAAGAACTGGGTCTCCTGCATAGCAGGCAGATTCTTTATCAGCTGAGCTACCAGAGAAGCCCAACAGAACAAATGGTGGAAACAAATATACCCCAAATTTAATATTTGTTAAATCTGAATAGTGAAATCATAGGTAATTTTTACTTGCTTCTTTATGGTTTTCAGCATTTTTTCCCACAAATATTTGCTATTTTTATTATAAAAATGTTATATGCAAAGGTTTAGCACTTTTCTAACACTATTTTGAAAGCTTTTGTTTCTGAATTACAGCAACTGAAGCAATTCTGACAAGATTAGTCAGTCTTTGCAAATCATAGTAAAGATCTACCTCTTCCCTGGGATTCTCTCTCCTCAGTCCTGGATACATTTCTTGCACTGCTCTCTTCCTGCTGTGCTGTTTTCTGACACAGCATTTTGAAGGAGAGAAAAAAAAAAAAATTACTCATATGCAGATACTAAGTGACATTAACCTATATCTAACTAGGCAATGAAATCACAACAAAATCCACAGCTAACCAAACCCCGATAAGAACTCATCACATAAAATGTCTGTTTTGGAGATTAATCCTTTGCCAGTTGCTTTCTTTACAAATATATTTTCCCTTCCTGAAGGTGGTCTTTTTGTCGTGTTTTTGATTTCCTTTGCTGTGCAAAAGGTTTTAAATTTAATTAGGTCCCATTTTTTTTTTAATTTTTGTTTTTATTACTGTAGGAGTGGATCAAAAATAATCTTTCTGCAGTTTATGTCTAAGAGTATTCTGCTTATATTTTCCTCTAGAGTTTTATAGTGTCCAGCCTTACACTTGGGTCTTTAAGTGGGAAGGAAATCCAAAGAAATGGTGATACATGCATCAGTTCAGTTCAGTTCATTTCAGTCGCTCAGTCGTGTCCAACTCTTTGCAACCCCATGAATCGCAGCACACCAGGCCTCCCTGTCCATCACCAATTTCCGGAGTTCACTCAGACTCACGTCCATCGAGTCCGTGAGGCCATCCAGCCATCTCATCCTCTGTTTTCCCCTTCTCCTCCTGCCCCCAATCCCTCCCAGCATCAGAGTCTTTTCCAATAAGTCCACTCTTTGCATGAGGTGGCCAAAATACTGGAGTTTCAGCTTTAGCATCATTCCTTCCAAAGAAATCCCAAGACTGATCTCCTTCAGAATGGACTGGTTGGATCTCTTTGCAGTCCAAGGGACTCTCAAAAGTCTTCTCCAACACCAAAGTTCAAAAGCATCAATTCTTCAGCGCTCAGCCTTCTTCACAGTCCAACTCTCACATCCATACATAACCAGAGGAAAAACCATAGCCTTGACTAGACGGACCGTAGTCGGCAAAGTAATGTCTCTGCTTTTGAATATACTATCTAGGTTGGTCATAACTTTTCTTCCAATGAGTAAGCGTCTTTTAATTTCATGGCTGCAGTCACCATCTGCAGTGATTTTGGAGCCCCCCAAAATAAAGTCTGACACTGTTTCCACTGTTTACCCATCTATTTCCCATGGAGTGATGGGACCAGATGCCATGATCTTCGTTTTCTGAATGTTGAGCTTTAAGCCAACTTTTTCACTCTCCACTTTTACCTTCATCAAGAGGCTTTTTAGTTTCTCTTCACTTTCTGCCATAAGGGTGATGTCATCTGCATATCTGAGGTTATTGATATTTCTCCAGGCAATCTTGATTCCAGCTTGTGTTTCTTCTGGTCCAGCATTTCTCATGATGCACTCTGCATATAAGTTAAATAAGCAGGGTGACAATATACAGCCTGGACGTACTCCTTTTCTTATTTGGTCTGTTGTTCCATGTCCAGTTCTAACGGTTGCTTCCTGACCTGAATATAGATTTCTCAAGAGGCAGTTCAGGTGGTCTGTTGTCCCCATCTCTTTCAGAATTTTCCACAGTTTATTGTGACCCACACACTGATTGACTTTGCTGTACAGCAGAAATGATCACAACATTATAAAGCAACTAGACTTCAGTAAAATTTTTTTAAATTAAATAAAATGGCCATTTCAATAATCACATCCTTTCTGGACCATCTCTTCTCCATGGTAACTACCTGACTTTTCTAGATAAGTATTTCTGATTCAGTAAGCTGACTGACCTAGTTTATTAGAAGTTCTGTAGCCCGAATTGAAAATGCTACAGCTGAAAGGAAACTTCAAATGTGAGTATCAATTAAAACATCTTTTCAATTTATGTTTTAGAAATTAAGTATTGATTAACAAAAGTGTTTTTAGAGTCAGAGAAATCACTGATTATCACTTGAATGAGGATTAGGAAATGAGAAAATGATGGAAAGTTCACACAGAAATGCACTGAAATCCATTTTTATGTTTAAGTAGAAAATTAGGCATGTTGGTTGGATCAGAACAGATTAGAACACCTCATTCATTTCACATAGAGCTGAGAACTCAAAACTGTGCACTATTTCTGCTACTTCATCCCAAACAGTAAGTCTTCCCTCCTCCTTCTGCCTGCCCTCTCCTTTCTTGTTTGTTTTTTTTCTTTTTTCTTTTTTTTGCAACTGATTCCCAGCCTTCACTCCAGGTGTCCACTCTGACTTAAATCCTAAAAGTAATAATTAACACATGATTTAAAATTTTAAAATGTTTTGTTTTGTTACTTTTAAGCCAATATTGACCTGTTCTCTGGGAAATCTTTAAAAAGGGTCATGATTTATATCAGACTAGCCCATGGATGGAGGAGCCTGGTGGGCTGCAGTCCATGGGGTCGCTAAGAGTCGGACACGACTGAGTGACTTCACTTTGACTTTTCACTTTCATGCATTGGAGAAGGAAATGGCAACCCACTCCAGTATTCTTGCCTGGAGAATCCCAAGGATGGGGGAGCCTGGTGGGCTGCCTTCTATGGGGTCACATAGAGTTGGACACGACTGAAGTGACTTGGCAGCAGTAGCAGCAGCAGCCTAGCTATGCGGAGCCTAGCTATGTGGAGAAGGCAATGGCACCCCACTCCAGTACTCCTGCCTGGAAAATCCCATGGATGGAGGAGCCTGGTGGGCTGTAGTCCATGGGTCACTAAGAGTCAGACACAACTGAACGACTTCACTTTGACTCTTCACTTTCATGCATTGGAGAAGGAAATGGCAACCCACTCCAGTGTTCTTGCCTGGAGAATCTCAGGGATGGGGGAGCCTGGTGGGCTGCCGTCTGTGGGGTCACACAGAGTCGGACACGACTGAAATGACTTAGCAGCAGCAGCAGCAGCCTAGCTATGGGTTATGCAAAGTGATTTGCTAACAGTAAGACAAAAAAGTTTTTACCAGTGTGTATAAAGTAATAGGTTCAAGAAAAATCTAGCTGAGATCTCAATTTTGAATCCACTCTTCAGTGATATTTGCATTTTATAATGACATCTATATTATTTTACATTTCCTCTATTTATTTCAAAATAGCACTTTAGTCATAAATACTAGTCCTGCCCATCTCTTTGGTAAGATAAAATTTCCCTCCAAATTGAAAATGTTAAATTTTTCAATTCATTCTCTCCTATTATAAAGTCCTCTGTGATTGTGGAATAAGTCATAAGAAAGATCAAATTTATATTGAAAGCCAAGACTATATGAGGCACATAGTATCTGCTGAAGATATTATTACATGCAAAAGATATATTTTTTCTTTCTTTTCTTTAGTATCCATTACTTTTATACAAGCGTAGGTATACATATAAGTTTTATAAAGATCAAACACAGACACATATACATGACATGGGTGGTAAGTTTGGAGCAAAACATATTTTAAAATGAAAATATAATTTAAAAAAATGTTGAAGACTGACTCCTATTGTATAAAGAGTAGAATGATACAGAATCAAGGCTATGGATTTTCATTAAATTCATTAACTTCCATAAAATTTCACTTTTTTCTGTCTTTGGCAAGGTTCTGTGCCATTTGAAAAGCTCTAAACAAAAACTGTCAGATTGGGGGAAGGCTTTAAGTTTAAATGCCTAATCACCAAGATCTGATTGGGAAAGATTTACATTGGGGCCTGGCAGCCCACAATTAAACCATTTACAGTGACCCTCTAGGACTGCCCTTCCAAGTGTGGACTTCACCCTTGATGTGGACAATTGGAGTTGCCGCTGTTAAGCAAAGAGAAAGAAAAAGAGGAGGATAATGAGAAAAGTCGGTGTATATAGGTCTGCGGATGACTCCACTCTGGGCTGGCTAAAGTTATTTAGCAATGTTAAACTCAGAACCATCAGGTGCTTTCTACTACCTATAACTCAATAGTATTTTTAAATATTATGATAAATACATTTAAGAATGTCCAACAATATTTTGAACTTTCCCTTACGTCTTCTTTTTGCCTTCAACTTTTTTTTACAAGGTAGTAAATACAAAATCCCTGGGATTTCTTTGGAAAGAATGATGCTAAAGCTGAAACTCCAGTACTTTGGCCACCTCATGCGAAGAGCTGACTCATTGGAAAAGACTCTGATGCTGGGAGGGATTGGGGGCAGGAGGAGAAGGGGACGACAGAGGATGAGATGGCTGGATGGCATCACTGAGTTGATGGATGTGAGTCTGAGTGAACTCCGGGAGTTGGTGATGGACAGGGAGGCCTGGTGTGCTGTGATTCATAGGGTTGCAAAGACTTGGACACGACTGAGCGACTGAACTGAACTGAACTGAACTTAAATACAAAATCCTATCCAAAAAATAATAAGGTTGTAGGATAGAATAAAGTTAGATGAAATGAGTAAATGCCAGAGATCTGCTGTACAAGCTAGTGCCTATAATTATAAATAAAATATTGTGCACTTAAGAGAGTAGATCTCATATTAATTGTTCTTACCATCAGAGAGAGAGAGAGAGAGAGAGAGAGAGAGAGAGAGAGAGACTACCAACAATAAAATTGAAGAAAAAAGAAATGCAGAGGACACTGGAAATTTTTAGAGGTAGATATATTTGTTACCTTGGTTATGGGAATGGTAACACAAGTGCATACATATATCCAAACTTGGCAAATTATATATTAATCATAATTTTTGTATACCAAGTATATCTCAATAAATCTTGGAAAAATCAGGTTCGATTGTTTTTTTGGGGCCTTAGCATGTAAGTCAATGGGTGAATCCATCTCTGCCTCTGTGGCCCACAGTTTCCTGGCTTTACCATGTCCATGTAGTTTCTGAAACACCTCAGCACAATATTCATATGACATGAATTACCATGATGGTATGAACTTTTTTCTAGGTTAAAATTAAAATTGAAATTCATATCCTTAAAAAAATCACTTATAAACCAAAGTACAATTTGAATTTAAAATTAGCTTAGTATAGCTTTGATTTTTAAATTATTTTATAAATCTGAAATATTAATGTTTTTTGGAAATGTCTTTGAATTCTTAACCACTATATAGGTGAATATACATATACATATTGACAATTATATAGATGGGGAAACAGTGGAAACAGTGGCTGACTTTATTTTTGGGGGCTCGAAAATTACTAAAGGTGGTGACTGCAGCCATGAAATTAAAAGACGCTTATTTCTTGGAACGAAAGTTATGACCAACCTAGACAGCATATTAAAAAGCAGAAAGATCTCTTTGTCAACAAAGGTCTGTCTAGTCAAGGCTATGGTTTTTCCAGTGGTCATGTATGGATGCGAGAGTTGGACTGTAAAGAAAGCTGAGCACTGAAAAATTGATGCTTTTGAACTGTGGTGTTGGAGAAGACTCTTGAGAGTCCCTTGGACTGCAAGGAGATCCAACCAGTCCAATCCTAAAGGAGATCAGTCCTGGGTATTCATTGGAAAGACTGATGTTGAAGCTGAAACTCCAATACTTTGGTGACCTGATGCAAAGAGCTGAATCATTGGAAAAGACCCTGATGCTGGGAAAGATTGAGGGCAGGAGGTGAAGGGGACGACAGAGCATGAGATGGTTGAATGGCATCACTGACTCAATGAACCTGGGTTTGGGTAGACTCTGGGAGTTTGTGATGGACACGGAGGCCTGGTGTGCTGCGGTTTATGAGGTTGCAAAGAGTTGGACATGACTGAGTGACTGAACTGATACTGAACTGATACACCCATGGATAAGAAATCACATTGAAGCTAATCCCCACTACTGCACTTCAAAAAGAACACCCACTATATCACTGAATTTTCTCGAGCAAATCTTTATGCAATAGTAACCCAGGCATTGCTGTCATTGCTAAGGAGTGGTAGTAATGACAGTTGCTTTTGTGTTTTTTTGTTACAGCTGAGTTATCACAAAGAAATTTCAAGTTTCACTCCAGTAAAGTGACATCATATTGAAGACTTGTCAGTTTGACTCCTCTTCACCAGGACATGGTAGATGAGACCTCAAGTACTTTATCGAGTCAAATTGGAAGCCGTTCCTTCCTCGATTTTTCAAAGCATCAGAATATACTTTAATTTCAAACTTTGTTCATTTGGCAAATTATATTACAACTTATATATCAAACAGGCCCAAGTCTTAAGACTTTTAGCTCATTCCACAAGCTAATTTAGAAAGTCTCTAATTGCCAAAAATTTCCTAAATATTTTCAGTCTTCAGCAAACAAACATGGAGAGAGAGGGTTAAACAGCTGAATCAAATTTCTGAAGAATTTGTTTCAAGTGTGTGTTGGGAGGGAAGAAAATTACAATTCAGTTGTAGATGAAGGTCAAGTCTAGAAAGTCTCCTAGAAAAGAGATGATAATCTGAGGCATTGGGGAAGCTCAGGTATAATTACTATGATTCCTATTTATCCAGTTTTTACAATGGACCAGGCACTGTGCTTCAGTCATTACACCACTTAATCTCCACAATAGCCTAGCAACTCAACTGTGTGTTTCATCTTCATTTACATCTGAGGAAGCTGAGGCTTAGAGATATTAGACATAGATCCACAGCCTCTGATTAAAATCTTCTGGAATTCAGAATTTTTTTTTTATTAATTGTTGTTTTAGAGATAACGTGATACACGAACCACAAATTGCATAACTCCACAATAGAATGTATTAATAGGGTTATATAGGCAAACAGACTTTTCACACTAAGTGGCATAAAGAAAGATTATAAATAGCTCGTGTCAGCTCAGGACAGGTGGCAATGTCCTCAGAGTTATAAATATAATGAGGATTTTAGACTTTTGTGGATTTAGGAACTGCAGGCTTATCCAATGCTGAAAGTTACATGACTAGTCATTGATAGAATTGAGTCTTAAACAGGATGATTTCTAAATGTGTACATTTGCCCCTACGCCACTTGTATTGGAAGAGGAATCCAAGGATGAGAGTGGTTAAGTAATCCTCACAGCTCTCATTATATAAGTAATTGGTGCAGGAGTTGAAATTCAAACCCATATTTGTCCGATTCCAAATGAACTCTACTTTCAGACTCTTAGGTCATTTACTTTGTGTGTTAGTTGATATCTTGCTGCGATTCTGCTAAAGTTCTTTCATATCATGGTTGACTATCTGTAAATTAAGCATTATTATTCATAGGAAATTTGGAAAACTCAGCAGAGGCCACAGGATGAAAAAGGTTAGTTTTCATTTCAATCCCAAAGAAAGGAAACGCCAAAGAATGCTCAAATCACCGCACAATTGCACTCATCTCAAACGCTAAGAATTTTACATGCTCATCACTTTACTAAGTAATGCTCAAAATTTTCCAAGCCAGGCTTCAGCAATCTGTGAACCTTGAACTTCCAGATGTTCAAGCTGGTTTTAGAAAAGTCAGAGGAACCAGAGATTAAATTGCCAACATCGGCTGGATCATGGAAAAAGCAAGAGAGTTTCAGAAAAACATCGATTTCTGCTTTATTGACTATGCCAAAGACTTTGACTGTGTGGATCACAATAAACTGTGGAAAATTCTGAAAGAGATGGGAATACCTGACCCGCCTCCTGAGAAAGCTATATGCAGGTCAGGAAGCAACAGTTAGATTGGGACATGGAACGACAGACTGGTTCCAGATAGGAAAAGGAGTACGTCAAGGCTCTATATTGTAACCCTACTTATTTAACTTATATGAGAGTACATCATGAGACATGCTGGGCTGGAATCAAGATTGCTGGGAGAAATATCAATAACCTCAGATATGCAGATGACACCACCCTTATGGCAGAAAGTGAACAGGAGCTAAAGAGCCTCTTGATGAAAGTGAAAGTGGAGAGTGAAAAAGTTGGCTTAAAGCTCAACATTCAGAAAACGAAGATCATGGCATCTGGTCCCATCACTTCATGGGAAGTAGATGCGGAAACAGTGGAAGCAGTGTCAGACTTTATTTTTTGGGCTCCAAAATCACTGCAGATGTTGATTGCAGCCATGAAATTAAAAGACGCTTACTCCTTGGAAGGAAAGTTATGACCAAACTTGACAGCATATTAAAAAGCAGAGACATTACTGTGCCAACAAAGGTCTGTCTAGTTAAGGCTATGGCTTTACCAGTGGTCATGTATGGACATGAGATTTGGACTGTGAAGAAAGCCGAGTGCTAAAGAATTGATGCTTTTGAACTGTGGTGTTGGAGAAGACTCTTGAGAGTCCCTTGGACTGCAAGGAGATTGAACCAGTCCATTCTAAAGGAAATCAGTCCTGGGTGTTCTTGGGAAGGACTTATGCTAAAGCTGAAACTCCATTACTTTGGCCAACTCATGTGAAGAGTTGACTCATTGGAAAAGACCCTGATGTTGGGAGGGACTGGGGGCAGGAGAGAAGGGGATGATAGAGGATGAGATGGCTGGATGGCATCACCGACTTGATGGACATGAGTTTGAGTGAACTTTGGGAGTTGGTGATGGATAGGGAGGCCTGGTGTGCTATTATTCATGGGGTCGCAAAGAGTCAGACACAACTGAGTGACTGAACTGAACTGATTCATAGGACTGGGCTTCCCAGGTGGTGCAGTGGTAAAGAATCTGCCTGCCAAAGAGGGAGACTCAAGAGGCCTGAGGTCTGGAAGAGTCCCTGGAGGAGGGAATGGTAACCCACTCCAGTATTAGTGCATGAAAAACTCCACAGACAGAAGAGCCTGGTGGGCTACAATCCACGGGGTCACAAAGAGTTGGGCATGACTGAGCAAATGAGCACAAATTTGTGGGACTATTCTGCCCTCAGATTTCCTCAGGACGATGCACAGCATGCATTACTGCTAACTCAACTGGAATGCTATGCTATTACAGAGATATGATTTCTACACAGATTTTTATAAAGAAAAGTTTTTATAAAAAATTATAACTGTATTTTTGTAAAGAGAGTAATGAACAAAAATGAAAGTTGCACTATATATGTCGATATTTTAACATAATTACCTTCACTCACTTAATTTTGTTATGTACAAGTATCTCATTATTTTATTAAGCATTTTCCCACTAAAGTAAACCAATAAAATGACTGAATTAGTTGCAAGTACCATCCTAGAAGCCAATAAGTAACACATTTGAAAAAAAATTATTTTAACATGGCTAGAAAATTACTTGCCATACCACATATTTTAGAGGAAGAAAATTGAGATAGACTAAAAGTCAGAAAATGTATTATTTATGGTTCAAAAGCTTATTTGTCATGGGACTTTGGGAAAGTTTTATATTCTCTATTTTAGTTTTCTTGTCTGTATTAAAACTATCAGCAAACACTATAGGTGTGTGAGTTGAAATTATATACACAAGCTTAAAATGATTCAAAAAATTTATAATACCATATAATATCAGTATCTCCTTTTAGCATTTCATGATTTATTATAAAAAAAATATATTTGCACAGGTTTAAAAATTTGAAAATTCTTTTCTACTGGTTTTCAAATTAAGTGTATAACTGCTACAAAATGGTTAACATCATTCTCTTTTTAAAATTCTTATTTTTTAATTGGGGTTGTTTTGTGTTGATTTCTGCCAACATTGTACAGCATCATTAATCAGCCATCAGTTCAGTTCAGTTGCTCAGTCATGTCTGACTATTTGCGACCCCATGAATCACAGTCTTTTCCAATGGGTCAACTTTTCGCATGAGGTCCCAAAGTACTGGAGTTTCAGCTTTAGCATCATTCCTTCCAAAGGAATCCCAGGGCTTATCTCCTTCAGAATGGACTGATTGGATCTCCTTGCAGTCCAAGGGACTCTCAAGAGTCTTCTCCAACACCACAGTTCAAAAGCATCAATTCTTCGGCGGTCAGCTTTCTTCACAGTCCAACTCTCGCATCCATACATGACCACTGGAAAAACCATAGCCTTGACTAGACGGACCTTAGTCGACCAAGTAGATACATATATCCCCTCCCTGTGGAGCCTCCCTCCCACCTCCCCACAGAGCACTAGGCTGAGCTCATTTTGCTATAAGGCAACTGTCCACAAGCTATCTGTTTTACATGTGGTAATGTATATGTTTCAATGTTACTTTCTCAATTCATTCCACCCTCTCCCCTGTTGTGTCTACAAGTATGTTCTCTATATCTGTGTCTGTATTCTTGCCCTGCAAACAGGTTTATCAGTACTAGTCTTAAAAAATTTAAGACAAGATAATTTAAGCTCATGGTTGCTAACGAGATATATTCAGAAACAAAGAATTTTCTTTATTTTGCTTGGCTTATTTATATAGAATAGTAAGGGCAACTTTGTTATGGTAAATTTCAAGTTGGCATTCTGTCTTAAGTTTAACAGAAATATTTTAAACAAGAGTAAGAAAGAGTTTGGATATCTACTTTTATTGTAACATATTCTCACAAATTTTCCACTCAGGCCAAGATTTTTGGCTTAAAAAATCCCAAAGATTTTTAAAACTCCCAAGGATCCTAGCAATAATGTGCATATTTACAAACAAAATGGCCCCAGTCCTTATTCTTTGAAAATCTGTAACCATACTGCAGTTTTGAAGGAAACTCCTTTTGTGGAAAATCTAAAAAATGATGTTATATTTTCATATTGATAAAGAAAGAAAGAAATTCAACAGGACATCTCTTATGGGTAATGCCTGGGACTGCTGCATTGATTACATGAAAATTTCACAGTACATCTGGATGGGTATTTTTAGTCCGACTGTACATAGAGGCTCAGAGACATGAAGTGCCTTCAGGATGACGCCACAGTCATGACAGAAAAGATGGGACTCCCTCCCTAACACACCAGGCCCATGGCCCAGTTTCTTTGTGATCTGCCACAGCTTACCTTTCTGTGCCTTCTGCCTTCAAAGTTGTCAAATATTTAGGGCTATTACTATCTTCCAAGAGTCTTAATAATTTAAATGCTAAATCTGTGCAGATTTTATAGGATATGTTAACCTTATATGAGACATTTCATACTACCCAGCTATAAAAAAAGAATGATATTTTGCCACTTACAGCATCATTAATGGACCATGAGGTCATTATGCTAAGTGAAATAAGTCAGAGGAAGATAAATACTGTGTAGTATCACTTTTCTGAGGAGTTTAAAAAATACAACAAACCAGTGAACATAACCAAAAAGAAGCAGGCTCAAAAATATAAAGAACAAACCAGCAATTACCAGTGGTGAGGGGCCATATGGACATTAGGGAGCAGGGGATACAAACTGTTGGATTATCAATATACTGAAGGACATACTGTGCAATACGGGGAATATAGTCAATATGTTGTAATAACTATAAATGGAAAGTAATTTTTAAAATTGTATAAAAATAAAAATATATATGAAAAAGAGATTCCATAAAAACACATAGTTCTTACTTCCCAGGAAAATCATGGGAACTATCTGCCTAACAATTAATGCAGAAACTTGGGGGAAATGAGCTAAGCAAATGAAAATTAAAACTGCAAATATCTTTTTAAATCATCTTAATTCCTTTAATCTTCCCTTTCTATGGTTGGATAAAAGTAAATATAATTTCCGAGTAATATGTTAAAAAGGAACGCACATTATTCACTATTTACCAGACAGAAGTAGTAAACACTGTCTCTATGAGTTGTCAGAAATTACTTATTTCACAGCAACCATATTGTACTCAGAGTTGCCTCATTTCTACTAAATGACCAATGAAATGGGACTTCTAAAAGGGATGTCTGGAGCTTGAGCAGTAACACAATAAAACTAAGGGGATGTCAGTGGGACCAGATGTTTGTAATTACATGTAACTGCTGTGAAGGCATTGAAAACTGGCTGAGAAAAGAGAATAAAACCTGAGGCTGATCAATAAGCAGATTACTTCTCATATAGTCCTGTAAACTTGCCAGCAGATAATTACCATGAATTACACTGATCTCCAAAAATGTACATAGACCACATAAGATGAGTGAAATTAAATACCTTAGTATGATTTTTAGAAATACCCTGTGGTTCAACCAAAACTCTTTATTTCAATTTCCCCTTGTTGACTGGATGCCCAAACCAAAAGGTCCTTAATGATACTATTAATAATAATATATTTATTAATACTATAGTATGCTTGCTTTTAATATAATTTTACAAATAAATATTTATCGGATACTTACTATATGTGTCAGGATGTGTTCAAAGAGGCAAAAGTTTATTTAATTCTGACAACAGTCCTTTGAATTAAGTAGTGTTATCTCCACTTACAGATGAGAACACTGAATTGCAGGAAGTGTAAGTGATTTGCCCCAAATCACACTGCTAGGAAGTAACAGACTCATGTCTGAAACTAGCAGTCTCATTTTCAAGTGCAGCTTCAGTGATTGTACTACTCAGTTTCCAAGGGATGCACAGAGCAGCTCCTGGGTACCAGGCACTGGTCATACTGTGTCTACATCATTTCACTTAACCTGCCCAGCAGGCAAGCTCCCAGTAGCTATGATGCTCTATATCTTATGAATGAAGAAACTGATGTTCTGAGGACTTAAATAACCTAGTCAAGGCCCACAGGTACCAAGTGGTGAAAACAGACTATGACTCAGGCTTTTCTGATCCCAAACCTCTTCCCTGTCTACTGTTCCATGCTTTGGCTTTGCCTGTTTACTTTCTAGGTGGTATTACATTAGTTGCATGATATCAAATGCCAGAACATTTTGGAAATAGTCATAAGATGAAAAACAAGGTCAGACATGTCTTTAATAATTAGAACTCACTCAAACTATGTCCATTACACTACTCTTCACTGTGTTGCCCTTCAGCTCTGGCTGCTCTCCTGTTTTATTTGTACCATGTTTTAGAGGCATATCATTTTCCCCTGTAAAGTGTGTCCCCACTAGTGTATCTTTTTTCTCTTTAAAAGGAGCTAGTTCTATAGAATTGTAAGCCACATTTCAGGATCTTTTTCTTTCAAGAATTTGTCTGTGTCCAACAGGATAGTACCCAAATAGTATACATACTCAGATGCATTAAAAATAAAATTTACATATCAATCAGGACTTGGTGGCATTTCTGTCAAGAATTTACCTACCTTTTGAAACCAATTGGGAAGGTAACTACAATGAAATTATTACTCATATGCTTTAGTTTTTCTATATTGCTTAATTTACTGATATTTCAATTGTTATTTCATTGTTGTTTGGTCACTAAGTCATTTCTGACTATTTTGCAACCCATGGATTGTATCCCACCAGGCATACACTGTCCACTGGATTTTCCAGGCAAGAATACTGGAGTGAGTTGTCATGTCCTTCTTCAGGGTATTTTCTTGATTCACAAATTGAGCCACTGAGAAAGTCCCTCTTATTTCATTCAGTCAGTCGCTCAGTCATGTTTGACTCTTTCTGACCCCATGAACTGCAGCACGCCAGGCCTCCCTGTCCATTACCAGCTAACGGAGATTACCCAAGCTCATGTCCATAGAGTCGGTGATGCTATCCAACCATCTCATTCTCTGTCATCCCCTTCTCCTCCTGCCCTGAATCTTTCCCAGCATCAGGGTCTTTTCAAATGAGTCAGCTCTTCGCATCAGATGGCCAAAGTTTCAGAGTTTCACTATTATGTTTTAATTTGCTTCCAGTTCAAGTGAAAGATAATAAAAGATTCTCTTTCTTGTTGATCTTATGGGATTTTGTAAGATATCCTTTGTCCATGTTTCATGAATCCTAACAAATGTGAGGAATGCATGCCATAATATTTGTTTTCAGATCATCTTGAATTAATATTTTCTTTTGGCTACAAGTACGTTATTCCCATATTGCTCTGGTTGAAAGTGAAAGAAAGTGAAGTAGCTCAGTTGTGTCCAACTCTTTGTGACCCCATGGACTGTAGCCTACCAGGTTCCTTCCTCCATGGGATTCTCCAGGCAAGAATACTGGAGTGGGTTACCATTTCCTTCTCCAGGGGATCTTTCAGACCCAGGGATCGAACCCGGGTCTTCTGCATTGCAGGCAGACGCTTTAACCTCTGAGCCACCAGGGAAGCCTGGTTATCTGTCCTCAACTCATCCTTCAATTACTCCCCCTTTTCCAAACCCTTCTACATCACCATCTGGAACTTCCACTCCAAAACCTGCAAAACTCCCATGTCCTCTCCATATTTTAACTGAATTCTGGTTTGCCTCTGAAGACACCACTTCTTCAGTGTTCACTATTTTCTCACCATCCTGTGAACTTCATGGTCAATAAGAGAAATTAGCATTCTCCGTACTTTCACTTAGAGCTCTCATTTGGTCACTTCTCTTTTTAAAACATATGCCATCATGCTTTTCAGTTCCCTACTCTTGGTGTCTTCAGACATCCTGCTCACAACTTCTCCTTTCATCAAAGACTCTGGCACCAGACTCACAGTCTACTCTCCTTGCCCAGAGTCTGCTATTCATCTGCCTGGTGACAACGTTCACGCTAATGAACCATCATCACTGTCACTGCCTTGCCCTGATGCTCTTCTCTGTCTTGGCACTTCAGTCATCATCCCAGAATAGCAACTGGGGATTACCTTGAACAAATGCACTTAAAAATCCACCTTTATTATTCAATTACACCCACTACAATTATTTCAAACTACTCTTGGATTTCCTAGTCCTTTGTTTTCTTTATGTTTCTTACTTCTCTCATTATCAAGTTGATATTCTATAGATTTTTTTTATTTTAATAATACACTTTTTAGTGTCACAGCTTCTCTTTTTTAAAATTGTATTTTGATAGTGGAACCACTGGCTGTAGTGAAACCCCTGAACACATGAACTCTGTGGCTTCCCAAGAGAAGCAGAATACTACTTGTGAGAGTTTCACAGCAGGTCACATTTGAGCTACCATAAGTTAATGATTACAAAACTACAAAATGCCCTGGAACACCTTATGTAAACACCACTCTGTCTCTCTGAAAGCCTCCTCTCCAATTCAGCACAACCATTTCAAAAATTTTTGAGTCTCATTAAACCCTTGATAACTTTCTACCTCCCTGAATTGGCACAAGTCTATGCAATCAAAGAAAATATATTTAAACAATATTAAAAAAATAAAAATAAAAATAACCCTATATTCCCCTCCAGTTAATGCCTTCTTTCCTTCACAGCCAACTTCCCCAAAGGAGTTATCTGTTCTCAGTGTGTCCATGTTCTCACCTGCACTTACTCTCCAGGCTATATCAGAAAGCTCTTGGTAGGTCGATGCTGGTATTTACCTCATCACTTGTAGTAGATATTTTTAACTCTTCTAATCTGCCCTCTCAGCAGCCTTCTAGAATGCTGACCTTACTGGTTTTTTTTTTTTTTTTTTTTTTTTTAGCCTCAGCTTGTGGGATCCTAGTTCCCTTATCAAGGGTAGAACTGGGGTCCCTTGCAGTAGAAGTGTGGAGTCTTAACCACTGGACCACCAGGGAAGTCCCTTGTGGTCCTGTTAAAGTGTTCTCTTCTATAAACCTCACATCACTACCCTCTCATGTTTGTTACAACTTTACGGCTGTCCCCTCAGCCTCCTTTGAGGTCATCCTTCTCAACCTGGCCATTTACATTAGAACTTCACTGCTTTTTTAGAATCATTTTCTCTTTTTTTTTTCCTTTCTCATTGGAAAAATCATTCATGCTCATAGATTCAATGACATACAAATATATGTGTCTAATTCAGACCACTTTTTACCCTGCAAGTTACTTATTCAAAGTTTTTGTGGTTGTTGTTATTCAGTCTCTCAGTCATGTCCAACTCTTTGCAACCCCATGGACTGCAGCATGACAGGCTTCCTGTCCTTCACTATTTCCCAGAGTTTCCTCAAACTCATGTCGGTTGAGTTGGAGATGCTATCCAACCATCTTGGCCTCTGTTGTTCCATTTTCCTCCAGTCTTCAGTTTTTGCCAGCATTGCGGTATTTTCCAATGAGTTGGCTGTTCTCATTAGGTGGGCAAAATACTGGAACTTTAGCTTCAGCATCAGTCCTTGCAATGAATATTCAAGGACTGATTTCCTTTAGGATTGAATTGTTTGATCTCCTTGCTGTCCTGAGTGAGTGAAGTCGCTCAGTCGTGTCCGACTCTTTGCAACCCCATGAACTGTAGCCTACCAGGCTCCTCCATCCATGAGATTTTCCAGGCAAGAATACTGGAGTGGGCTGCCATTTCCTTCTCCAGGAGATCTTCCCGACCCAGGGATTGAACCCAGGTCTCCCGCATTGTAGGCAGATGCTTTACCGTCTGAGCCACAAGGGAAGTCCCTTGCTGTCCTAACGACTCTCAATAACCTTCTCCAGACCCACAGTTCAAAGGCATCAATTCTTCGGTGCTCAGCCATTTTCATTGTCCAATTTTTAGAATTGACAGTTCAGTTTTAAACCAGAATTTTCACTCTCCTCTTTTAAATTCATCAAGAGGATCTTTAGTTCCTCTTCAATTTCTGCCATAAGGGTGGTGTCATCTGCATATCTGAGGTTATTGATACTTCTTCCAGCAATCTTGATTCCAGCTTGTGCTTTGTCCAGTCCAGTATTTCACATGATGTGCTCTGCATATAAGTTAAATAAGCAGAGTGACAATATACAACCTTGATATATTCCTTTTCCAATTTGGAACCAGTCTGTTGTTCCATGTCCAGTTCTAACTGTTGCTTCTTGCACTGCATACAGATTTCTCAGGAGGTAGGTCAGGTGGTCTGATAGTCCCATCTCTTTAAGAATTTTCCACACTTTGTTGTGATCCACAGTTTAAGGCTTTATCATAGTCAATGAAGTAGAAGTTTTTCTGGAATTCTTTTGCTATTTCTATGATCCAACTAATGTTTGCAATTTGATCTCTGGTTCCTCTACCTTTTCTAAATACAACTTGTACATATGGAATTTCTTGGTCCACTTACTGTTGAAGCCTAGCTTGGGGCATTTTGAACGTTATTTTCCTAACATGTAAAATGAGTGCAATTGTGAGGTAGTTTGAATATTCTTTGGCATTGCCCTTTTTTTGGATTGATAACTGACCTTTTCCAGTCCCGTGGCCACTGCTGAGTTTTCAGAATCTACTGACATCTTATTTTAAACATGCAAATTCATTATGTCTCCAGTGAATTTTATAATCTTCCTCACAGTCCACCAAGCTTGCTCTGTTCCAGTTCTCCTTATTTCTAATAATAGTAATCCATTATCAAATTATGCTGGCTGGAAATCAAGGGTGATTTTGCATCTCTCTCTCTCTTTATTCCATGTCCAATCCCTCACTAGATCCTGCAAGTTGACTTTACAAATTTTATTCACATCCACTTCTATCCCCAAACACCATCTTCCATAAATTCTAGTCCATGCTACCGACATCTCTTTCTTGGGTTATTGAAGTAATCTTCTAAGTATTCTACCCATTTTTATTATTGTCCTGCTTCATTCTTTATACTGCAGGAGGGGCTTAAAATGAAAATATAAGACACCCCCTACCTGCTTAAATTCTTCATTGCTCTTAGTATCAGGAAAACTTATCAATCCAGTCTACATTGTCCAGCTTGGCCCCATCCCCATGTCTCCAGCTTCCTCTTGGACTACTTTAGACAAATCTTTTTGATCCAGCATCACTGGGTCTCTTGGTCTTAAGATACACTCATCATCTCCACTTCCATGGGCTCTTGCAAAGGATTTCCTCATTGTTGGGCACAATTTCCTCCCTCCTTTGTTTAAAGAACTCTAAACTTTTGGCTCTCAACACAAATCACTTCTTCAAGACAGTCTCATTTTCTAATTATGTGAACATTTACCTCATTTACCATTCTTCTCTAGTATTCATTGCAATCTCAATTTTACATTTTGTGTGTTTTTGGTTATTTAATTAATGGCTATTTCTCTAACTAGACCATGAGGTCAGGAACCATGCATGGTCAATGCTCAGTATTGGAGTTGGCAACAGTAGGCAATGAATGAATATTTGGATAACAATATTAAATATAAATAATTTCAATTTTCCAGGCTGATAAATTTGTGGCAAATTAAATCACTGACACTATGAAGTAAATCAAAAATACTTGGGGACAAAAATTAAAAGCTTGAAAGAAGGTAAACATAAATTAATTATGCAGATTTTGTTAGCAGGGTTAACAAAATGACTGTGTTAATGAGTTTTTAGGTTCTCCCTAATTTTTCATCTCTTTCTTAATTCAACTGAGTAATGACTAGTTCCACAAATCAAGGAAAAGCTGTCCTTTGTGGAACAAAAGACTATGAAAATAGAAAATTGCAGCATCAAATTTTAAATCTTTCATTTACTGCCAAGGCCCCAGAGAAAGTATTCAGTTGCAATCTTGCTGCAGGAAAGCATCATCTGTGGCTTTGTCGTCACAAAACAGAAGCTCCTTTGGCAAAAGAAAGCACAGAACAAATTTTCTTTTATAACTTCATCTATTCATGTAGCCATTGGCAGCAGACATGCCAGGAAAGTGGTCAAGTTATGAGACAATGTCACTAGATAATTGCATTATTTTTATGCTGTGAAAAGACTGAACTAATTTTCATTTATCCTGATTTTTTAAAATCATGTTCTTAGCTTTGGATTTCTTCACAGAGATCTTTTGTTAAGTTACATGATTTCTAACTTAGGAATCTAAAAGAATATGTAACTATAGAGACAAAAGATTGCATTTCTTTTCATGAACATCCATTCCATGCACACATCACATGATTATTTTTCACAAAGAAGGCTCACTCCTTCTTACAGGGCTTCTAGTCTGAAAGTCACCTGATCCATAACTATTTATACCTACTGCAAAATGCATATACAACTGGACAAATATAACAGTAATTATTAAAGAACACTGCCATCTATTTATTTGCTGATTATTTGAGTAGTAGGCAAAAAAAGAGAACAAATGTTAGATTTTAAGCCAGTTATTTGAGGTGTGGAGGTCACAGATGTCATTGAAAATAGGATGAATGTGTGACCCCATGTATCGCAGCACGCCAGTTTGGTGATGGACAGGGAGGCCTGGTGTGCTGTGATTCATGGGGTCGCAAAGAGTCGGACATGACTGAGCGACTGAACTGAACTTAACTGAACTGAACTGAAAGGACGGTAGAAGATCATAAGTAGTTATAGTCTTAGAGTCCACAGTTTTTAACAGGGTTTCTACAGTCAGATTCATGAGTGAAATTCAGAGCATTACACATCTCCTGATGTTTTGTGTAAACTTGTATAGGAAGTGTACATTTCCAGAAGTAATCACACATTCATCCTATTTTCAATGACATCTGTGACCTCCACACAGCTGTTAAATCTACTGGGCTTCCAAAACAAATAGTCTCACTTTATTTTCATTAGTCTTATGTTATCTGTCTTTATATCACCTATAAAAGTGACAGAATTATAGACCCCTAAAGTTCAGAGGAATAAGAGAATGAATGAAGAATTCCCTTCACATATTCACATTCACTTAGACCTCCAAAGTGGTCTGATGTCTCAAGTTTGTGTCAAAAAAAAAACCAAAAAAAAAAACATTACTGCTTTTGCCAGCTGCTTTGTCTATCTTCACTAATTCACAAATACCCAGCAAGAAAGGCATTATTACCCTCCTGTTACCAATGAAGAAACTGAGTGTCAGAGAGTTGAAGACAAGTTGGCCTGGATCCAACAGCTGATAAATGGCAGAATCAGAATATGCACACAACTCTAATCAATTCTAAATATATTTTTTCCTCTGTCCACTACTTAAATTTTACCTAATGCAAGATAAAAGGTATAAATTAGGATAGTAGATATTTAAGAGAGCTATTACTTTCCTAATTTCACAGTAAAATAATGTCCTAACAAAATTCCTAATCAAATGCAAACCATTATTGTTGCTTTGAAAACCACACTAGTTGTCATTAAATTAGTCTTAGGTAATTAACCAAGTTGATAATTTTCCGTCCTGATACAACTGTTTCAGCATTATTCCTGCTAGAACATAAACATTTACAAAGCAGGATTATCAGAAGTAATTAAAGTATGCTGAGACAATATGACCAATAGGAAACTAATAATGAAGATGATCAAATAATGTTAAACCTCTAGAAAAATTATATTTCAGTTTTCTACATTTAATCAAACACAGTCAATGTACTTTAAGTCCAAAATACAGTTAAAATTAACTTAACGATGCAACAATAGAAATTGAGAAAAGAAATTATGCCAGTATAGATAATGTATTTCCTAGTTATAAAAATTTAACAATTATAAAATCCCCTTATATAACTTCAGTCTTTCTCTAAAGGATGAAGTCCCAATATTACCATATCTGAAAGAACAGAAATAAAACCAAACTATGGAGATCTGAAGGTGGCAGGCAGTGAGAGGCAACAGAATCATTCTTGATCTGGCTTTTCTGGGTCTGGGCTTTAAGACAGAGGTTGTGACAGATTAAAGGTATTCCTTTCTGCCACTTGCAGGCAGGACCAGATATCTGGGAACTGGAGATGTTGAAACAGTGACAAGGCAAGTGACTCCCTCAAGGTGCAGGAGAAGCAGATCCTAGCCCCTGTTTAGGTTGAATTTAGGTTCAGTCCAGTGTTTGTGCAATGACAGTGCCTTGCACAATTTTCAGATCAAGTTGGTGGAGTAGGAAGATCCTGCACTCAGCTCCTCCCAGGGATCAACCAAACTACCACCACATATAGAACCACTGTCTCTTGAGAATCGACCTGAAGACTAGCACAGCAGATTTTCTACAACTAAGGATATAAGAAAAAGGCCACATTGAGAGAGGTAGGAGGTGCAGAGTCCTGGTCTAGTGAGAACAAACCCTCCCACACTTCTGTGGTATAATCCACAAACAGGAGAGATATCAAAACTGCAGAGGTACTCCCTGAGGAGCAGGGGTCCAAGTCCCACATCAGGCTTCCCAGCCTGGGGGACCTGCACCGGGAAGCTGAGCCCCCATGATAGCTGACTTTGAAAACTAGCAGGACTTACATCTGGGGGATTCTAGGGGCTGTGGAAGAGACTACACTCTTAAAAGACTCATGCAGAAACTCACTAACTTCAAAGTCCATTACCTAGGAAGCAACTTGAAAAGTGCCTGGGCCACACAAGCAGGAGACCCATTGACTAATTACATGGTGTGCACCGGAGGGGCAGGGCTCCAGTCGAGCTTTAGGGATGGAAGTGTTGGCAGATTTCGTTTGTTTTTACTCTCTTTCCACATAGCTGGCCTGGTGCTGGTGAGCACTATTTCTATCAGTCTCCATTAGCCTAGCTAACACCACCTGTCCTGCCCCTGCTTTCCTATGAGAACTCAAGAGACCAGCACCGCTTGTCAGTGCAGCAGTTTCAGCCAGGTCCTGTAGATATTTGGACCAGAGACCAACTCTGCAGCAGTCACAGCCAAGCTGGCCTGGGGACCAACCTAACTGATCAGCACACCTGCAACAACGGCTGTCCACCCAACACAGGAGGGCACACGCAGCCCACACATAGGATACCCCTGGGACATATGGTTTGTAGGCCAGGGGAGATTGCACCACTGGACTCTATAGGACACCTCCTACATGAGGTCACTCTTTCAAAGCTGGGCCATGAAGCTGATATACATAGAAACAAAGAGAGTTAGGCAAAATGAAGGAACTACAGAATATATTTTAAAGAATATCTTTCAAACATGAGGATATCTCTGAAAAACAGCTAAATGAAGAGGCAATGTGAAGTTTATCAGATAAAGAATTCAGATTAACACTAGTAAAGATGTTCATCAGACTCAGTAGAAAACTGGATGAACTCGATGAGAGAATCACCAAAGCTTAGGTGAATTGCAAGCTTTCTTCAGCAAAAGGCTAGAAACTGTAAAGAAATAAAGATTTAGAACTTTTGAACCCATTTACTGAAACAAAAAATATATTAGTTGAAACCAGCAAGAGGTCAGAGAATGAAAAAAGACAGACAGGTGATCTGGGTAGTAGAAGGGTAGTAGAAGTCACTCAATCAGAATAACAAAAAGGAAAGGGAATAAAACAAAAGAAGACAAGAATAAGGCCCATGAGGGGTCCCAGCTGATCCGGCAGGAGGAGGAGGAGCTATGGCCTGGAAAACCAGCTTCCAGACTCCTTCCCATATTTCCAGCATGTGCCCACCCCACTGTCAGCTCTCAGGGTGTCCCAGAGGATGTTCAGCTCCGCATTGGGGGTACAGGGAAGGAGGAGCCCAAGAGGAGATCTGGGAGGTTGTCAGCTAAACCGGCTCCTGCCAAAGAGGAAGCAAAGCCAAAGAGAGCAGTAGCAAAGGGTGAATCTTCAGGTGGAAAAGTGCAAACAAAAGGAAAAAGGGAGCAAAGGGAAGACAGGTGGAAGTGGCCAACCAAGAGACTAAAAATTTACCTGCATCAAACGGAGAGACTGAAAACAAGGACAGCCTAGCCTCTGATGGAGAAGGAAAGAAAGAAGTTATGTGTGATTAACATCACATGCCTGAGTCTATCAGTGGTCCCGTCTATCTTCTTATACAATCCAGAAGAATATCGGAATATTTTTATCAACTATGTTGTAAATGCAAGCTAGTAGCTCTAGTAATATTGTTTAAAAGGTGGAAATCCTACCTCGTCCATTTTTAAAGTGCAAGTGCTTAATTTCTAGGATGATGGTAATGTTTTATATCTTGATAGGGGGTTGGGTTAGACAGATGGGTGCATTTGTCAACATTCAGCAAAATGCACTTAAACTTTGTGCATTTTATGTAAGTTTAACTCAGAAATATGTAAAACAGATTTTGATCTTTAGTTGATGATATGCTTGCTGAAGTGTTTATGGGCAAAGTGTAATGATGATGACAATTTCTTTGAAATGCATCATAAAATAAAATGCACTGGTACAAAGAGGGATAATTATGTGATAAAGAATAGTAAAGAGAATAGTAAAATGCTAACGGGTAGAATCTAGTTGATCAGTATATGTGTGTTCCGTGAAAAATTTGAAAATAAAATGTTGGGAGGAAAAGAGAAAGAGAAGCAAGCTGGGTATTGCCTAGACAAAATATGATTAACCATTTAAAAAATACAACCAGTTGGCGTTTAGTGCATTCACAATGTTGTATAACCACCATCTCTCTCTAGTTTCAAAGCTTCACCACCATTGAGACTTTGATTAGGGGGTTACATTTATTCCTAAGTTTCTTATTCTTCTATGCTATTGTAAATGGAGTTGTTTTCTTAATTATATTTTTGGAATGTTCTTTGCAACTGATTTTTGTGTGTTAATTTTGTATCTTGGAACTTTGCTGAATTCATTTATTAGCTCTAACATCGTTAGTATAATCTTTAGGATTTTCTAGATATATTACCATGTTGTTAGTGAATAGAGATAATTTTACTTCTTCCTTTCTATTTTGAAAGTTTATTTCTTTTTCTTGCTTACTTACTCTGACTAGAACCTCTAAAATAATATTTACTAGAAGTGGCAAAAGTGGGCATTCCCCATAATTCTAGGGGAAAAGCTTTTAGTCTTTCACCACTGGATATGTTGTCAGCCATGGATTTTTCATATATGGCTTTTAACATAATAAGTTTCCTTCTATTTCTAGTATATTAAGTGTTTTTATTGTGAAAAGATGTGGAATTTTGTCACTCTTTTATTGCATCAATTGAGATGATTTTTTCCCCCTTCATTCTATTAAGTTAACATATCATATTGATAAATTTTTGTCTGTTGATTCATTCTCAAATTCCAGGAATAAATCCCACTTGGTCATAGTGTATAAACCTTTTAATGTACTGCTTTGGTTTGCTTGCATTTTGTTCAAGATTTCTATGTCAATATTTTTAAAGGATATTTGTAATTTTCTTGTAGTGTCTTTGCCTGTCTTTGGTATCAGTGTAAAAGTTTTCAAAATATATTCTGGATGCAAAAATAAATAAATAAATAAATAAACAAACTATAACGAGGAGATGGAATTAAAAAAACAGCACATAAAAAAATGAGAAATTCTACTTAGTACACAGAACCAGTTTTTTTTTTTTTAATCATTCCAATAAGTATTTAACATCATCACTCAAAGTTCATATGTATGTATGTGTTTTTATATATAAAATCTATGTATTCATTTTAAATTGAAGTCATATACAGCACCTTCTTGACTTACAGTGGGTTCATCCTGATAAACCCATTATAAGTTGGAGAAACTGTAAGTTGAAAATTTGTTTAAGGAGGTGGTCCCAAGATGGTGGAGGAATAGGACAGGGAGACCACTTTCTCCCCCACAAATTCATCAAAAGCTCATTTGAATGTTGAGAAACTTCCACAAAACAACTTCTGAATGCTGACAGAGGACACCAGACACAGAGAAAGGGAGCCCATTATCTTCAAAAGGAGGTGGAACAAAATATAAAAGACAAAAAGGCAGAGAAAAAGACTAGGGATGGAGACCTGTCCTGCGGAGGGAACCGTGAAAGAGGAGAAGTTTCCACATAGTAGGAAACGCTTCCACAGGTGAATCTGTGGGGAGTTTTGGAATCTCAGAGGGCAACATAGCTGAGAGAAAAAGAAAAAAACACAGAATATGTGCCTAACTGTGACTGTCAGTGGAGAAGTAACCCAGACACTTGCTTCAGCCACCAGCAAGCAGGGGCTTGGTATGGAGGGACAGATTGCTTCATCAGTCCTCAGGGTAAGGACCAGTCTGATTGCCCTGAGAACAATCTGAGGGAGTGAACATGAGATAGCAATCCAAACCATGGGATCACCAGAGAGAAAAAAATAATAAAAACTTTCCCTTGAAAGACTCTAACGTGCAGCCTGGCACACTCACAGAGGAAGTTTAGTTCAGTTCAGTCGTTCAGTCATCTCCGACTCTTTGCGACCCCATGAATCACAGCACGCCAGGCCTCCCTGTCCATTACCAATTCCCAGAGTTCACTCAGAGTCGCATCCATCGAGTCAGTGATGCCATCCAGCCATCTCATCCTCGGTCATCCCCTTTTACTCCTGCCCCAATCCCTCCCAGCATCAAAGTCTTTTCCAATGAGTCAACTCTTTGCATGAGGTGGTCAAAGTACTGGAGTTTCAGCTTTAGCATCATTCCTTCCAAAGAAATCCCAGGGCTGATCTCCCTTAGAATGGACTGGTTGGATCTCCTTGCAGTCCAAGGGACTCTCAGGAGTCTTCTCCAACACCACAGTTCAAAAGCATCAGCTCTTCAGCGTTCAGCCTTCTTCACAGTCCAACTCTCACATCCATACATGACTACTGGAAAAACCATAGCCTTGACTAGACGGACCTTAGTCGGCAAAGTAATGTCTCTGCTTTTGAATATGCTATCTAGATTGCTCATAACTTTCCTTCCAAGGAGTAAGCGTCTTTTAATTTCATGGCTGCAGTCACCATCTGCAGTGATTTTGGAACCCTAAAAAATAAAGTCTGACAGTTTCCACTGTTTCCCCATCTATTTCCCATGAAGTGATGGGACCAGATGCCATGATCTTCGTTTTCTGAATGTTGAGCTTTAAGCCAACTTTTTCACTCTCCTCTTTCACTTTCTTCAAGAGGCTTTTTAGCTGCTCTTCACTTTCTGCCATAAAGGTGGTGTCATCTGCATATCTGAGGTTATTGATATTTCTCTCAGCAATCTTGATTCCAGCTTGTGTATCTTCCAGTCCAGCGTTTCTCATGATGTACTCTGCATATAAGTTAAATAAGCAGGGTGACAATATACAACCTTGACATACTCCATTTCCTATTTGGAACCAGTCTGTTGTTCCATGTCCAGTTCTAACTGTTGCTTCCTGGCCTGCATACAGATTTCTCAAGAGGCAGGTTAGATGGTCTGGTATTCCCATCTCTTTCAGAATTTTCCACAGTTTATTGTGATCCACACAGTCAAAGGCTTTGGCATAGTCAATAAAGCAGAAATGGATGTTTTTCTGGAACTCTCTTGCTTTTTCCATGATCCTGCGGATGTTGAGTAAATACCAAAGGAGAGCTAGCAGGCTACTTATAGATCCCTCCCCCTGCTACCCCTCCACCCCCTGCCACTCCCTGCCATTCCCCCTCCCCCATCAGGCAGAGAGGCAGGCATATGACAGCCAGAGGCAATCTCAGCCCCAGAGATGGCATCTTTCACCAACTGTAAGCAGGCTCCCAGTTGCTAATATGTCTTCCTGGGATCCTGGACGGTTGACATTGGGCAGGAGTGTCTCAGCCTGAGATCAGCTTCCCAGAGGAGACACACAGCACACTTAAAACAGTGCTCTCATGGCACACCCAGCAAATCAAGCATAAGGGACCAGGGAGGTGATTAAAATGCATGGCCCACCTGAGACAGTGTGCTTGCCAAGTACTTGGTAGCCTGAGCTGCTCGGACCTGGGAAGGGCACAAAATGCACACCCCAACCAAGTCTGAGCCCTTGTGGAGTACCCAAGAACCTGAGTCGCTTAGACATGGGAAGGGTACGAAATGCAGGGCCCACCTGGGACAGTGCTGTTGCAAATCACCCTGGAGCCTGAGCAGTGTAGATCCGAGAAGCACATGCCGCCTTGAGCTTTGCCAAACCAGTGTGGTCCATACACTGTGAGCACTCTGCACACGTGCCAATGACATTTATTTACACCTGTGGCTCAGATGGTAAAGCAAAGCATTTGTCTGCAATGCAGGAGACCCAGGTTCTATCCCTGGGTTGGGATGATCCCCTGGAGAAGGAAATGGCACTCCAGTATTCTTGCCTGGGAAGTCCCATGGACCACGGAGCCTGGTAGGTTACCGTCCATGGGGTCACAAAGAGTCGAACATGACTGAGTGACTTCACTTCACTTCCCTTCCCTCCCAACAACACAACAGAACAAGTGAGCCTAAATATGTGACCACTTTCACCCTCTTGTGTCAGGGCAAAAATTAGATACTGAAGAGACTTGCAAACAGAGGAAGCCAAAATAAAGAAGAGGGAACCAGTCTGGAAGTGACAGGTGCAACAGACTAAAATCCTGCAGTTGATATTGACTGTGCATTGGAATGGAGAAGGCAATGGCACCGCACTCCAGTACTCTTGCCTGAAAAATCCCATGGACGGAGGAGCCTGGTAGGCTGCAGTCCATGGGGTTGTGAAGAGTCAGACACGACTGAGCGACTGCACTTTGACTTTTCACTTTCATGCATTGGAGAAGGAAATGGCAATTCACTCCAGTATTCTTACCTAGAGAATCTCAGGGACGGGGGAGCCTGGTGGGCTGCCGTCTACGGGGTCGCACAGAGTCGGACACGACTGAAGCAACTTAGCAGTAGCAGCAGTGCTTTGGAAGGGTCCCATAGACCTTGAGAACAAGTACAAGCTGGAACAAAGAGCTCTCTGAAACTGAACTGATCCCACACTTCTCATAACAGCTCTAGAGAAATTCCTAGATATAAATCTTAAGTTCTTTATTACTTCTTTAATTTTCATTTTAATAACCTATTTTACCTTGCCAGAAAAAGACCTTATTTTTAAAGCAAATTTCATATATATATAAACATATTATCACTAACCTAGATAGCATATTCAAAAGCAGAGACATTACTTTGCCAACAAAGGTCCGTCTAGTCAAGGCTATGGTTTTTCCAGTAGTCATGTATTGTTGTGAGTTGGACTGTGAAGAAAGCTGAGCACCAAAGAATTGATGCTTTTGAACTGTGGTGTTGGAGAAGACTCTTGAGAGTCCCTTGGATTTCAAGGAGATCCAACCAGTCCATTCTGAAGGAGATCAGCCCTGGAATTTCTTAGGAGGGAATGATGGCAAAGCTGAAACTCCAATAATTTGGCCACTTCATGCAAAGAGTTGACTTATTGGGAAAGACTCTGATGCTGGGAGGGATTGGGGGCAAGAGGAGAAGGGGACGACAGAGGATGTGATAGTTGGATGGCATCACCGACTCTATGGACATGATTTTGAGTGAACTCCGGGAGTTGATGATGGACAGGGAGGCCTGGCATGCTGTAATTCATGGGGTCACAGAGTCAGACATGACTGAGCGGCTGAACTGAACTGAACTGATATAGACTGGGAGCTGACTGTGGCTCAGATCATGAACTCCTTATTGCCAAATTCAGACTCAAATTGAAGAAAGTAGGGAAAACAGCTAGACCATTCAGGTATGACCTAAATCAAATCCCTTATGATTATACAGTGAAAGTGAGAAATAGATTTAAGGGTCTAGATCTGATAGATAGAGTGCCTGATGAACTATGGAATGAGGTTCGTGACATGATACAGGAGACAGGGATCAAGACCATTCCCATGGAAAAGAAACGCAAAAAAGCAAAATGACTGTCTGGGGAGACCTTACAAATAGCTGTGAAAAGAAGAGAGGTGAAAAGCAAAGGAGAAAAGCAAAGATATAAGCATCTGAATTTAGAGTTCCAAAGACTAGTGAGAAGAGATAAGAAAGCCTTCTTTAGTGATCTGTGCAAAGAAATAGAGGAAAGGAACAGAATGCGAAAGACTAGAGTTCTCTTCAAGAAAATTAGAGATGCCAAGGGAACATTTCATGCAAAGATGGCCTCGATAAAGGACAGAAATGGTCTGGACAAGCAGCAGATATTAAGAAGAGGTGGCAAGAATACACGGAAGAACTGTACAAAAAAGATCTTCACAACCCAGATAATCATGATGATGTGATCACTAATCTAGAGCCAGACATCCTGGAATGTGAAGTCAAGTAGGCCTTAGAAAGCGTGCTGCGATTCATGGGGTCACAAAGAGTCGGAGATGACTGAGCGACTGAACTGAACTGAACTGAAATGACATATATATATATATATATATTATATATATATGTAATTTTAATTTTTGTGTTTGACTTGTCTGGTATTTTTTATATTGTATTTTTGAGAGTCTAACCTCTATTCTAGATTTTTAATCTTTGCTTTTTGGTATTTGTTATCAATTTTATACCTTTCATCTTCAGTATCCATTTTCACTTAGGGATTTTTTTGTTTTTGTTTCCTCTTAATTGACTTTTTTTTTTAAATTTTAAAATCTTTAATTCTTACATGTGTTCCCAAACATGAACCCCCCTCCCACCTCCCTTCCCATAACATCTCTGTGGGTCATCCCCATGCACCAGCCCCAAGCATGCTGTATCCTGTGTCAGACCTAGACTGGCGATTCAATTCTTACATGATAGTATACATGATAGAATGCCATTCTCCCAAATCATCCCACCCTCTCCCTCTCCCTCTGAGTCCAAAAGTCCGTTATACACAGCTGTGTCTTTTTTCCTGTCTTGCATACAGGGTCGTCATTGCCATCTTTCTAAATTCCATATATATGTGTTATCATACTGTATTGGTGTTTTTCTTTCTGGCTTACTTCACTCTGTATAATCGGCTCCAGTTTCATCCATCTCATCAGAACTGATTCAAATGAATTCTTTTTAATGGCGGAGTAATATTCCATTGTGTACATGTACCACAGCTTTCTTATCCATTCATCTGCTAATGGACATTTAGGTTGTTTCCATGTCCTGGCTATTATAAACAGTGCTGTGATGAACATTGGGGTACATGTGTCTCTTTCAATTCTGGTTTCCTCGGTGTGTATGCCCAGCAGTGGGATTGCTGGGTCATAAGGCAGTTCTATTTGCAATTTTTTAAGGAATCTCCACACTGTTCTCCATAGTGGCTGTACTAGTTTGCATTCCCACCAACAGTGTAAGAGGGTTCCCTTTTCTCCACACCCTCTCCAGCATTTATTGCTTGCAGATTTTTGGATCGCAGCCATTCTGACTGGTGTGAAGTGGTACCTCATTGTGGTTTTGATTTGCATTTCTCTGATAATGAGTGATGTTGAGCATCTTTTCATGTGTTTGTTAGCCATCCGTATGTCTTCTTTGGAGAAATGTCTATTTAGTTCTTTGGCCCATTTTTTGATTGGGTCGTTTATTTTTCTGGAATTGAGCTGCATAAGTTGCTTGTATATTTTTGAGATTAGTTGTTTGTCAGTTGCTTCATTTGCTATTATTTTCTCCCATTCAGAAGGCTGTCTTTTCACCTTGCTTATCTTTTCCTTTGTTGTGCAGAAGCTTTTAATTTTAATTAGATACCATTTGTTTATTTTTGCTTTTACTTCCAGAATTCTGGGAGGTGGATCATAGAGGATCCTGCTGTGATTTATGTCGGAGAGTGTTTTGCCTATGTTCTCCTCTAGGAGTTTTATAGTTTCTGGTCTTACATTTAGATCTTTAATCCATTTTGAGTTTATTTTTGTGTGCGGTGTTAGAAAGTGATCTAGTTTCATTCTTTTACAAGTGGTTGACCAGTTTTCCCAGCACCACTTGTTAAAGAGATTGTCTTTACTCCATCGTATATTCTTGCCTCCTTTGTCAAAGATAAGGTGTCCATATGTGTGTGGATTTATCTCTGGGCTTTCTATTTTGTTCCATTGATCTATATGTCTGTCTTTGTGCCAGTACCATACTGTTTTGATGACTGTGGCTTTGTAGTAGAGCCTGAAGTCAGGCAAGTTGATTCCTCCAGTTCCAACCTTCTTTCTCAAGATTGCTTTGGCTATTCGAGGTTTTTTGTATTTCCATACAAATCTTGAAATTATTTGTTCTAGTTCTGTGAAAAATATGGCTGGTAGCTTGATAGGGATTGCATTGAATTTGTAAATCCCTCTGGGTAGTATACTCATTTTCACTATATTGATTCTTCCGATCCATGAACATGGTATATTTCTCCATCTATTAGTGTCCTCTTGGATTTCTTTCACCAGTGTTTTATAGTTTTCTATGTATAGGTCTTTAGTTTCTTTAGGTAGATATATTCCTAAGTATTTTATTCTTTTCGTTGCAATGGTGAATGGAATTGTTTCCTTAATTTCTTTTTCTACTTTCTCATTATTAGTGTATAGGAATGCAAGGGATTTCTGTGTATTGATTTTATATCCTGCAACTTTACTATATTCATTGATGAGCTCTAGTAATTTTCTGGTGGAGTCTTTAGGGTTTTCCATGTAGAGGATCATGCCATCTGCAAACAGTGAGAGTTTTACTTCTTCTTTTCCAATTTGGATTCCTTTGATTTCTTTTTCTGCTCTGATTGCTGTGGCCAAAACTTCCAGAACTATGTTGAATAGTAGTGGTGAAAGTGGACACCCTTGTCTTGTTCCTGACTTTAGGGGAAATGCTTTCAATTTTTCACCATTGAGGATAATGTTTGCTGTGGGTTTGTCATATATAGCTTTTATTATGTTGAGGTATGTTCCTTCTATTCCTGCTTTCTGGAGAGTTTTTATCATAAATGGATGTTGAATTTTGTCAAAGGCCTTCTCTGCATCTATTGAGATGATCATATGGTTTTTATTTTTCAATTTGTTAATGTGGTGAATTACATTGATTGATTTGCGGATATTGAAGAATCCTTGCATCCCTGGGATAAAGCCCACTTGGTCATGGTGTATGATCTTTTTAATGTGTTGTTGGATTCTGATTGCTAGAATTTTGTTAAGGATTTTTACATCTATGTTCATCAGTGATATTGGCCTCTAGTTTTCTTTTTTTGTGACATCTTTGTCAGGTTTTGGTATTAGGGTGATGGTGGCCTCATAGAATGAGTTTGGAAGTTTACCTTCCTCTGCAATTGTCTGGAAGAGTTTGAGTAGGATAGGTGTTAGCTCTTCTCTAAATTTTTGGTAGAATTCAGCTGTGAAGCCGTCTGGACCTGGGCTTTTGTTTGCTGGAAGATTTCTGATTACAGTTTCAATTTCCGTGCTTGTGATAGGTCTGTTAAGATTTTCTATTTCTTCCTGGTTCAGTTTTGGAAAATTGTACTTTTCTAAGAATTTGTCCATTTCTTCCACGTTGTCCATTTTATTGGCATACAACTGCTGATAGTAGTCTCTTATGATCTTTTGTATTTCTGTGTTGTCTGTTGTGATCTCTCCATTTTCATTTCTAATTTTATTGATTTGATTTTTCTCTCTTTGCTTCTTGATGAGTCTGGCTAGTGGTTTGTCAATTTTATTTATCCTTTCAAAGAACCAGCTTTTGGCTTTGTTAATTTTTGCTATGGTCTCTTTTGTTTCTTTTGCATTTATTTCTGCCCTAATTTTTAAGATTTCTTTCCTTCTACTAACTCTGGGGTTCTCCAATTCTTCCTTTTCTAGTTGCTTTAGTTGTAGAGTTAGGTTATTTATTTGACTTTTTTCTTGTTTCTTGAGGTATGCCTGTATTGCTATGAACTTTCCTCTTAGCACTGCTTTTATAGTGTCCCACAGGTTTTGGGTTGTTGTGTTTTCATTTTCATTAGTTTCTATGCATATTTTGATTTCTTTTTTGATTTCTTCTGTGATTTGTTGGTTATTCAGAAGTGTGTTGTTCAACCTCCATATGTTGGAATTTTTAATAGTTTTTCTCCTGTAATTGAGATCTAATCTTAATGCATTATGGTCAGAAAAGATGCTTGGAATGATTTCGATTTTTTTGAATTTATCAAGTTTAGATTTATGGCCCAGGATGTGATCTATCCTGGAGAAGGTTCCATGAGCACTTGAAAAAAAGGTGAAATTCATTGTTTTGGGGTGAAATGTCCTATAGATATCAATTAGGTCTAATTGATCTAATGTATCATTTAAAGTTTGCATTTCTTTGTTAATTTTCTGTTTAGTTGATCTGTCCATAGGTGTGAGTGGGGTATTAAAGTCTCCCGCTATTATTGTGTTATTGTTGATTTCCCCTTTCATACTTGTTAGCATTTGTCTTACATATTGCGGTGCTCCTATATTGGGTGCATATATATTTATAATTGTTATATCTTCTTCTTGGATTGATCCTTTGATCATTATGTAGTGGCCTTCTTTGTCTCTTTTCACAGCCTTTGTTTTAAAGTCTATTTTATCGGATATCAGTATTGCCACTCCTGCTTTCTTTTGGTCTCTATTTGCGTGGTATATCTTTTTCCAGCCCTTCACTTTCAGTCTGTATGTGTCCCTTGTTTTGAGGTGGGTCTCTTGTAAGCAGCATATAGAGGGGTCTTGTTTTGTATCCATTCGGCCAGTCTTTGCCTTTTGGTTGGGGCGTTCAACCCATTTACGTTTAAGGTAATTATTGATAAATATGATCCCATTGCCATTTACTTTATTGTTTTGGGTTCGGGTTTATACACCCTTTTTGTGTTTCCTGTCTAGAGAATATCCTTTAGAATTTGTTGGAGAGCTGGTTTGGTGGTGCTGAATTCTCTCAGCTTTTGCTTGTCTGTAAAGCTTTTGATTTCTCCTTCGTATTTGAATGAGATCCTTGCTGGGTACAGTAATCTGGGCTGTAGGTTATTGTCTTTCATCACTTTAAGTATGTCTTGCCATTCCCTCCTGGCCTGAAGAGTTTCTATTGAAAGATCAGCTGTTATCCTTATGGGAATCCCCTTGTGTGTTATTTGTTGTTTTTCCCTTGCTGCTTTTAATATTTGTTCTTTGTGTTTGATCTTTGTTAATTTAATTAATATGTGTCTTGGGGTGTTTTGCCTTGGGTTTATCCTGTTTGGAACTCTCTGTGTTTCTTGGACTTGGGTGATTATTTCCTTCCCCATTTTAGGGAAGTTTTCAACAATTATCTCCTCAAGGATTTTCTCATGATCTTTCTGTCTGTCTTCTTCTTCTGGGACTCCTATAATTTGGATGTTGGAGCGTTTCATATTGTCCTGGAGGTCTCTGAGATTGTCCTCGTTTCTTTTAATTCGTTTTTCTTGTTTCCTCTCTGATTCATTTATTTCTACCATTCTATCTTCTATTTCACTAATCCTATCTTCTGCCTCCGTTATTCTACTATTTGTTGCCTCCAGAGTGTTTCTGACCTCATTTATTGCGTTATTCATTATATTTTGACTCTTTTTTATTTCTTCTAGGTCTTTGTTAAACCTTTCTTGCATCTTCTCAATCCTTGTCTCTAGGCTATTTATCTGTGATTCCATTTTGATTTCAAGATTTTGGATCATTTTCACTATCAATATTCGGAATTCCTTCTCAGGTAGATTCCCTACTTCTTCCTCTTTTGTTTGGTTTGGTGGGCAACTCTCCTGTTCCTTTACCTGCTGAGTATTCCTCTGTCTCTTCATCATGGCTATATTGCTGCGTTTGGGGTGGCCTTTTTATATTCTTGTAATTTGTGGAGTTCTCTTTATTATGGAGCTTCCTCACTGTGGGTGGGGTTCTATCAGTGGCTTGTCAAGGTTTCCTGGTTAGGGAGGCTTGTGTTGGAGTTCTGGTGAGTGGAGCTGGGTTTCTTCTCTCTGGAGTGCAGTGGAGTGACCAGCAATGGGTTATGAGACATCAAAGGTTTTGGAATAATTTTGAGCTGCCTATATATTGAAGCTCAGGGGAGTGTTCCTGTGTTGCTGGAGAATTTGAGTGGTATGTCTTGTTTTGGAACTTGTTGGCCCTTGGGTGGAGCTTGGTTTCAGTGTAGGTATGAAGGCATTTGATGAGCTCCTATTGCTTAATGTTCCCTGAATTCAAGAGTTCTCTCATGTTTTCAGGCTTTGGATTTAAGCCTCCTGCTTCTGGTTTTCAGTTTTACTTTTACAGTAGCCTCTAGACTTCTCCATCTATACAGCACCAATGATAAAACATCTAGGTTAAAGATGAAAAGTTTCTCCACATTGAGGGACACTCAGAGAGGTTCACTGAGTTACAAGGAGAAGAGAAGATGGAGGGGGTAGTTAGAGGTAACTGGAATGAGATGCGGTGAGATCAAAAGAGGAGAGAGCAAGCTAGCCAGTAGTCACTTCCTAATGTGCGCTCTACAGTCTGGACCGCTCAGAGGTATTTATGGAGTTATACGGGGAAGAGGAAAGGGAGGAAGTAGACAGAGGTGACCAGGAGGATAAAATAGAGGAATGAGAAGGAGAGAGACAAATCCTGCCAGTAACCAGTTCCTTAGGTGTTCTCCACCGTCTGGAACACACAGAGATTCACAGAGTTGGATAGAGAAGAGATGGGGGAGAAAAGAGACAGAGGCCACCTGGTGGAGAAAAAGGAGAGTCCAAAGGAGAAGAGAGTGGTCAAGCCAGTAATCTCGCTCTCAGGTAAACTTGGGTAGTGAAGTTTGGGTTTTTAAATGTACAAAACTGACAACAAAAACCTAAGAGCAAAGATTAAAAATTTAGAGTAGAGGTTGGATTTTCAAAAATACAATATTAAAGAAAAGAAGCAGAAGGAAAAAGGAAGAAAGAAAAAAACAAGAATTATTAAAAACAAACAAACAAACAAAAAAGAAAAAAAAAAAAAAAAAACCACCAACAACCATCCAAAGGCTATATATGGTGTTTGCCTTAAAAAAAAAAAAAAAGTCTTTTTTTTTTTTTTAAATAGTAATAGTAGGTTATAGTAATAAAAATTAGAGGAGAAATAGAAGACTTAACAATTAAAAAAAAGTTAGAAAAGAAAAAGAAAAAAGAAAAAAAAAAGGAATGATTTTAAAAATAGTAAAAATATATCTGGCCCTTCTCTGATGTTTTGGGCCGTGTGGGATCACTTCCAAGGTGGTTCCCTCTGTTAACTTCTTCCGTTTGCTGGTTTTTTAGGCTCACTAGTTCAGTCGCGCTGTGGGGAGGGGGGATGCTGCAAACAAATAGCACTGTCGTGTGCACACAGTGTCTCAGCCCTGCTTGACCTGTCCCTTCTCGCGGCGCACAAACCGCTCCGGCTCTACGATGCTCAGCCGGGAACCGTCTGGGGCCGGCCCTAGGCTGCGTGCACTTCCCCGGTCCAAGCCACTCAGGTTCGGCGCTCAGGCAGCCCTCAGAGGCACAGATTCGGCTGGGGCTGCGCTTTGTGCCCTTCCCAGGTCCGAGTAGCTCAGGAGTTTGGCGAGCGCGATCGCTGCGGTTTGTCACCTTTTCTGCTGCTGCTGCTCAGCTTTCTGGGTGGACCGCTGGTGTCCCCCGTGAGGCAGATTGTGACTGTCCAGCACCCCCAGAAGTCTTAGCAAAGAAGCCTGCTTGCAGTTAGGTAAGTAAAGTCTCTCCGGGTCTGCAATTGCCCTTTTCCAGTCCTTACAGCTCTGGCTGCCTGTCCCTGGCGGGGGATGGTCTGCAGCCGGCTTTTCCGTTCTGTCCTTTGTTCTGTGCTCGGTCCTGGTGGTGTCTTATGTTCGAGCTTTTCGTGCGGTAGCTATCCCACAGTCTGGTTTGCTAGCCCAAGTTAGATCGTTCTGGTTGCGCGTGGGGCGTTCCTGCCCAATTATTACAAAGCACTGCAGCCCGCGCCTCCAGCGTGTCCCTGCCCTGCCCCCACTTCCCAATGGCGGATGCAGGCGTCTGTGCTGCTTTTCCGCTGGGGGAGTTACTGTTGGGCTTGTAATCTCTTGGCTTTAATTATTTCTTTATTTTTCCTTCCTGTTATGTTGCCCTCTGTGTTTCCAAGACTCGCCACAGACTCAGCAGGGAGAGTGTTTCCTGGTGTTTGGAAACCTCTCTTCTTAAAATTCCCTTCCCGGGACGGAGCTCCCTCCCCACCTCCTTTGTCTCCTTTTTCGTCTTTTATATTTTTTCCTACCTGTTTTTGAAGACAATGGTCTGCTTTTCTGGTTGCCTGATGTCCTCTGCCAGCCTACAGAAGTTGTTTTGTGGAGTTTGCTCGGCATTGAAATGTTCTTTTGAGGAATTTGTGAGGGAGAAAGTGGTCTTCCCGTCCTATTCCTCTGCCATCTTTATGCTCCCCCTCACTTAGGGATTTGATTAGTGGCTTGATTTCTCTCTTCCCTTTTGACTCTCCCTCTTCTCCCCCAGGTCACCTCTATCTCCTTCTTTCTCGTTCTCTTCTCTACTTAACTCTGTGAATCTGTGTTTTCCAGGCTGTGGAGAACACTTAGGGAACTGATTACTGGCTATATTGCTTTCTCCACTTTGACTTGCTCTCTTCTGAGCACCTCTGTCTTCTTCCTCCTTCTTCTCTTCTCTTTGTAACTATGAATCTTTCCGGGTGTTTTGAAATGTGGAGAGCATTTAGGGAATTTATTTCTGGTTAGATTGCTCTCTCCACTTTTGACTCCTCCCTTCTCCTCCTGTCAACTCTATCTCCCATCTCCCTCTTCTCATCTCTATGTGACTCTATGAATCTCTCTAGGTGTCCCTTGCTGTGGAGAATTGTTTCACCATTAACATAGATGTTTTATCATTTGTGCTGTATGGATGGAGAAGTCTTGAGGCTACTGTAAGAGAAGAACTGAAAGTCAGAAGCAGGAGGCTTAACTCCAAAATTTGAGGACATCAAAGAACTCCTAACTCCAGGGAATATTAATAGATAAGAACTCACCCAAAAATCTCCATACTTACACAGACACCAATCTCCACCTAAGAGCCAACAAGTTCCAGTGCAAGGCATACCATGCTAATTCTCCAGTAAAGCAGGAATACAACCCTTAGAATTAAAAGACAGGCTGCTCAAAGCCATGCTAAAACCCCAGAACTCACTACTGGACCCTTTATTGTACTCCAGAGAGAAAAGACCCAGCTCCACCCACCAGAACACAAACACAAGTTCCCCTAACCAGAAAACCTTGACAAGCCACTAGTCCAATCCCACCCACAGGAAAAAGACTTCAAAATAAAGAAGAACCATGAACATTCAGCCTACAGAAAGGGCACCCCAAACACAGCAATCTAAACAAAATGAAAAGGCAGAGAAATATTCAACAGGAAAATAAACATGATAAATACCCACCAAACCAAGCAAAAGAAGTGGAGATAGGGAGCCTACCTGAATAAGAATTCAGAATAATGATAATAAAGATTATAAAAAATCTTGAAAACAAAATGGAGTTACAGATAAATAGACTAGAAACAAGGATTGAGAAGATGCGAGAAACATTTAACAAGGACCTAGAAGAAATAAAAAAGAGTCAATCAATAATGAATAATGCAATAACTGAGATCAAAAGCACTCTGGAGGGAACCAACAGTAGAATAAATGAGGCAGAAGAGAGGATAAATGAGGTGGAAGATACAATGGAGGAAAAAATGAAGCAGAGAGGAAAAAAGAAAAAAAAGGAACTAAAAGAAATGAGGACAATCTCAGAGACTTCTGCGACAATGTTAAATGCCCCATCATTCAAAACATAGGTGTCCCAGAAGAAGAAGACAAAAAGAAAGGACATGGGAAAATACTTGAGGAGATAATAGGTGAAAATGTCCCTAAAATGGGAAGAAAATAGCCACCCAAGTCCAAGAAAACCAGAGAGTCCCAAAAAGGAGAATCCCAAGGTGAAACACCCAAAGACACATATTAATCAAATTAACGAAGATCAAACACAAACAGCAAATATTAAAAGCAGTAAGGAAAAAGCAACAAATAACATACAATGGGATCCCCATAAGGATAACAGCTGACCTTTCAATAGAATCTCTTCAGTCCAGAAGGGAATGGCAGGGACATACTCAAACTGATGAAAGAGAAAAACCTACAACCAACATTACTGTACCTAGCAAACATCTCATTCAGATATGAAGGAGAAATCAAAAGCTTTACAGACAAGCAAGCTGAGAGAATTCAGCACCACCAAACCAGCTCTCCAACAAATGCTAAAGGATCTTCTCTAAACAGGAAACAGAAAATATTCATAAAATCAAACCCAAAACAACAAAGTAAATGGCAATGGGATCATACTTATCAATAATTACCTTAAATGTAAATGGATTAAATGCCCAACCAAAAGACAAATACTGATGGAATGGATACAAAAACCCCTGTACATGCTGTCTACAAGAGACCCACCTCAAACCAAGGGACACATATAGACTGAAACTGAAGGGCTGGAAAAAGATATTTCATGCAAATGGAGAACAAAAGAAAGCAAGAGTAGTAATACTCATGCCAGACAAAATAGACTTTAAAATAAAGACCTTGAAAAGAGACAAAGAAGCACACTTCATAATGATCAAACGATCAATCCAAGAAGAAGACATAACAATTATAAATATATATGCACCCAACATAGGAGTACCTCAATACATAAGACAAATGCTAATAAGCATGAAATGGGAAATTAACAGTAGCATAATAATAATGGGATACTTAATACCTCACTCACATCTATGGATGGATCAACCAAACAGAAAATTATCAAGGAAATACAAGCTTTAAATGACACAATGGACCAGGTAGACCTAATTGTTATCTATAGCACATTTCACCCCAAAACAATGAATTTCATCTTTTTCTCAAGTGCACACGGAACATTTTCCAGGATAGATCACATCCTGGGCCATAAATCTAGCCTTAATAAATTCAAAAATATTGAAATCATTTCAAGCATCTTTTCTGACCACAATGTGGTAAGATTAGATATCAAGTAGAGGGGGAAAAATAACTTAAAAATACAAGCATATGGAAGCTAAACAACACGTTTCTGAATAACTAACAGATCACTGAAGAAATCAAAAAGGAAATCAAAATATGCATAAAAACAAATGAAAATTAAAACATGACAACCCAAAACCTATGGGAATCAGTAAAAGCAGTGCTAAGAGGAAAGTTCATAGCAATACAAGCTTACCTCAAGAAACAAGAGGAAAATCACATAAATAACCTAACTTTACACCTAAAGCAACTAGAAAAATAAGAAATGAAGAACCCTAAAGATAGTAGGAGGAAAGAAATCATAAAAATCAGAGCAGAAATAAGTGGAAAGGAAACAAAGGAGACTATAGCAAAAATCAACAAAACTAAAAGCTGGTTCTTTGAGAAGATATGTAAAATAGACAAACTATTAGCTAGACTCATCAAAAAAAAAAGAATAATCAAATCAATAAAAATAGAAATGAAAATGGAGAAATCACAAGAAAAAACACAGAAATACAAAGGATAATAAGAGACTGCTATCAACAACTATATGTCAATAAAATGGGAAACTTGGAAGAAATGGATGAATTCTTAGAAAAGCATTACCTTCCAAACTGAACCAGGAAGAAATAGAAAATCTTAACAGATCCATCACAAGAACTGAAATTGAAACAGTAACCAAAAATCTTCCAACAAACAAAAGCCTAGGACCAGATGGGTTCAGAGATGAATTCTACCAAAAATTTATAGAAGTGGTAACACCCATCTTACTCAAACTCCTCCAGAAAATTTCAGTGGAAGGTAAAGTCCCAAACTCATTCTATGAGGCCACCATCACCCTAATACCACAACCAGAGAAAGATACCATAAAAAAAAGAAAACTACAGGCCAATATCGCTGATGAACATTGATGCAAAAATACTCAACAAAGTTCTAGCAAACAGAATCAAACAACATATTAAAAAGATCATGCATCATGACTAAGTGGGCTTTATCCCAGGGATGCAAGGATTTTCCAATATTCACAAATCAATCAATGTGATATACCACATTAACAGATGGAAAGATAAAACCATAAGATTATCTCAATAGATGCAAAGAAAGTTTCTGACAAAATTCAACATCCATTTATGATTAAAAATAATAATAAAAAAAAACCCTCTCCAGAAAGCAGACGTAGAAGAAATGTATCTCAACATAGTAAAAGCCATCTATGATAAACTCACAGCAAACATTATCCTCAATGGTGAAAAACTGAAAGCATTTCTTGTAAAGTCAGGAACAAGAAAAGGGTGCTCACTCTCAGCACTACTATTCAACATAGTATTGCAAGTTTTACCCGCAGCAATCAGAAAAGAAAAAGAAATAAAAGGAATCCAGATTGAAAAAGAAGAAGTAAACCTCTCATTGTTTGCAGATGACATGATCCTGTACTTAGAAAACCCTAAAGACACCACCAGAAGGTTACTAGAGCTAATCAATGAATATATTAAAGTTGCAGGATATAAAATTAATACACAGAAACCCCTTGCATTCCTATATGCTAACCATGAGTAAACAGAAAGAGAAATTAGGGAAATAATCACATTCACCACTACAATGAAAAGAATCCAACACTTAGGAATAAATTTACCTAAAGAAGCAAAAGACCTACATATAGAAAAGTATAAAACACTGATGAAAGAAATCAAAGAGGACACAAATAGATAGAGAAATATACCATGCTCATGGATCAGAAGAATCAATATAGTGAAAATGAGTATGCTACCCAAAGCAATCTATAGATTCAATGCAATCCTTATGAAGCTATCAACAGTATTTTTCACAGATCTAAAACAATTTCACAATTTGTATGGAAATACAGAAAGTCTCGAATAGCCAAAGCAATCTTGAGAAAGAAGACTAGAAGTGAAGGAATCAACCTTCCTGACTTCAGCCTATACTACAAAGCTACAGTCATCAAGAGAGTATGGTACTGGCGCAAGGACAGAAATATAGGTCACTGGAACAAAACAGAAGGCACAGAGGTGAATCCATTTGGCTTTGGACATGTTATCTTTGAAAAAGGAGGAAAAAAATATACAATGGAGAAAAGACAATCTCTTTAATAAGTGGTTCTGGGAACACTGGTCAACCACCTGTAATAGAATGAAATTAGAACACTTTATTACACTATACAGAAGAATAAATTCAAAATGGAATAAATATCTAAATGTAAGACCAGAGACTATAAAACTAGAGGAAAACAGAATACTCTCTGACATAAATCAAAGCAAGATCCTCTATGGCCCTCCTTCCAGAATAATGTAAATAAAACCAAAAATGAACAAATGGGGCCTAATTAAGCTTTTTCACAACAAAGGAAACTATAAGCAAGGTGAAAAGACAGCCTTCAGATGGGAGAAAATAATATCAAATGGAGCAACTGACAAAGAATTAATATCCAAAATATACAAGCAGCTCATGCAGCTCAGTACCAGAGAAATAGAGAAACCAATCCAAGTCAATGTATGGCAAAACCAATACAGTATTGTAAAGTAAAATAAAGTAAATATAAAAATTAAAAAAAAAAAAGAGAGAGATTCCCCCATTTAAAAAAAAAAAAAAAAAGGGCCAAAAAACAGACATTTCTCCAAAGAACACATACAGATGGATAACAAACACATGAAAAGATGTTCAACATCACTCATTATCAGAGAAATGCAAATCAAACCCACAATGAGGTACCATCTCATGCCAGTCACAATGGCTGCCATCAAAAGGTCTACAAACAATAAATGCTGGAGAGGGTCTGGAGAAAGGAGACCATCTTACACTGTTGGTGGGAATGCGAACTAGTATATACACAATGGAGAACAGCGTGGAGATTCCTTTAAAAAACTGGACATAGAATTGCCATATAACCCAGAATCCCACTGCTTGGCATATACACTGAGGAAATCAAAATTGAAAGAGACACGTGTACCCCAATGCTCACTGCAGCACTGTTTACAAGAGCTAGGACATAGAAGCAACCTAGATGTCCATCAGCAGATGAGTGGATAAGGAAGTTGTGGTATATATACACAATGAAATATTATTCAGCTATTAAAAAGAAAACATTTGAGTCAGTTCTAATGAGGTGGATGAAACTGGAGCCTATTACACAGAGTGAAGTAAGTCAGAAAAAAAAAAACGATACAGTATATTAATGCATTTATAAGGAATTTAGAAAGATGGTAACAACAACCCCATATGCAAGACAGCAAAAGAGACAAAAATATAAAGAACAGACTTTTGGACTCTGTAGGAGAAGCTGAAGGTGGAATGATTTGAAAGAATAGCATTGAAACGTATATATTACCATTTGTGAAATAGATGACCTGTCCAAGTTTGATGTATGAAACAGGGCACTCAAAACCGGTGCACTGGACAACTCAGAGGGATGGGATGGGGAAGGTGGTGGGAGGGGGATTTGGGATGGGGGACACATCTGATTGACATGTCTGATTCACGTCAATATATGGCAAAACCCACCACAATATTGTAAAGTAATTAGCCTTCAATTAATATTAATTAAAAATGCATTTAATACATGCAACCTACCACACATCACAGCTTAGCCCAGCCTACCTTAAACATGCTCAGATCACTTACATTAGCTGTGTTCTCTCTCTGCATTTCCCTTTGCTCTCCTGGCTTCCTTGCTGTGGAACTCCCACCAACAACTTCTCTGTGTTATCAGTCTTGAATTTTTCTTTTTCATGGTTTTATCAGATCATTGATTGGTCAGTACTGAATTTTAAATACACTCATAAAGAGCACTAGAGGCTGTATGATTGGTACAATGAACATCTGTCTGAGCTTAGGTATTGAGGGTCTGAAATTTGTTATACCAGTGCCCCTTCATCTGTGGTTTTTATTTGTGAGCTTTCAGTTACCCTTGGCCAACAATCTCCAAAAATATTAAATGGAAAATTCTAGGAATAAAAAATTTGTCAGTTTTCAATTGCATATCTTTCTGGATAGTTTGTTGAACTCTCACTGTCCTGCTCCATTCTGCTACCTCGGCCATAAAGCATCCCTTTTTCTAGCATGTCTGCCCATTAGTCACTTAGTAGCTGCATCGTTTATCAGATTGACTGTCATGATACTGCAGGTCTTGTGTTAAATAAACCTTGTTTTACTTAAGAAGGACTCCAAATGCGAGACTGGTGATGCTGACAATTCAGATATTTTCTCACTGTGCCTAATTTATAAATTTAACTTCACCATAGATATACAAACATAGGAAATATATAGGGTTCAGTACTGTCTATAGTTTCAGGGATCCATTGGGGGTGTTGAAATGTATCCCACATGGATAAAGGAGGACTACTGTTTGTGAGAAAGAGGAACTTTTGACCGCATATGTTTTTGGTGCTTTATGCTCTTAGTACCTGTGCACTCAGACGTACTTTTCTTTTTCCACTGTTTAACAATACTGAGCCTTGTTTGAGGACTTTCATTTATTATAGGGAGCAGTTGTTGATATAAGCTAGAGGTTTTATTCAAGATGGTACTTTTATTTGTTTTTGCAATACTTCTTACTTATATGGGATTTGACCAAGACACAAATGATTTATCTTTGAACACAATCTGTCTTTCTCAGCTTAGAAATTATCCAATTCTAAAACATTGTGTGAATATAAATGCCAACATAATGTTTCATATTTACACAGTTGATCATTTAAATTATTTATTTACTAATTAATTATTCTTCATAAAAATATTTTTCTTTTAGATATGACTGATTTCAGATCTTCAGTGAAATAATAACTTGAATCAGCTCCTACCGATTCCTCTTTCAGGTTCTGCTGTGATGAAAGTGGACTTTATCTAAGCTAGTTATCCCTTGCTATCTAGACAGGATGCATGTTCTCCTACACACCTCCTGTGGAGAATGTGCGAGGGGACTGGATGTGGTTATCCAACTTATGAGAAAAAATTATTTTTGACCAGTGACTGAAAAGTAGAAAGTAATAGGTTTTAAGCCCATTCTATTCATTTATTTTTACCCCATTCTAAGTACTGAAATGTCTTTTATTTGCCATGAAATGATGACTAGTTGCAAAATAATATCATTTTATAAGATTTTAACATTCTTTGGCATTTCCTTTCTTTGGAATTGGAATAAAAACTAACTGACCTTTTCCAGTCCTGTGGCCACTGCTGAGGTTTACAAATTTGTTGGCATACTGAGTGAAACACTTTCACATCATTTTTTAGGATTTGAAATACTTCAACTGGAATTTCATCACTTCCACTAGCTTTGTTTACAGTGATGCTTCTTAAGGCCCACTTGACTTTGCCTTCCAGGATGTCTGGTTCTAGGTGAGTGATCACACCATCATGGTTTTCTGGGTCATGAAGATCTTTCTTGCATAATTCTTCTGTGTATTCTTGTTACCTCTTGGATTGCCTTCTCTTGGGTTTAGAAAAGGCAGAGGAACCAGAAATCAAATTGCCAACATCGTTGGATCATCAAAAAAGCAAGAGAGTTCCAGAAAAACATCTCCTTCTACTTTATTGACTATGCCAAAGCCATTGACTGAGTGGATCATATCAAAACAAAGTGCAGAAAATTCTTCAAGAGATGGAAATACCAGGCCACCTTATCTGCCGCCTGAGAAATCTGATTACAGGTCAGGAAGGCACAGTTAGAACTGAACATGGAACAACAGATTGGTTCCAAATCAGGAAAGGAGTATGTTAAAGCTGTATATTGTCACCCTGCTTATTTAACTTATATGCAGAGTACATTATGCAAAATGCCAGGCTAAATCACTGCAGATGGTGACTGCAGCCATAAAATTTAAAAGCACTTTCTCCTTGGAAGAATATTTATGATCAACCTAGATAGCATATTAAAAGCCAGAGACATTACTTTTCCAACTAAGATCCATGTAGTCAAAGCTATGGTTTTTCCAGTAGTCACATGTGAATGTGATAGTTGGACCATAAAGAAAGCTGAGCACTGAAGAACTGATATTTTGAACTGTGGTATTAGAGAAGACTCTTGGGAGTCCCTTGGACTGAAAGGAGATCAAACCAGGCAATCATAAAGGAAATAAATCCTGAATATTCATTGGAAGGACTGATACTGAAGCTCCAATACTTTGGCCACCTGATGCGAAGAACTGACTCATTGGATAAGACCCTGATGCTGGGCAGGATTGAAGGCAGGAAGAGAAGGGGACAACAGAGGATGAGATGTTTGGATGGCATCACCGACTTGATGGACATGAGTTTTAGCAAGCTCCAGGAATGTGATGGACAAGGAGGCCTGGCGTGCTGCAGTCCACAGGGTCATACAAAGTTGGACACGACTGAGCAATTGAACTGAACTGATAAGATGTTAAAGACAACTGCCAAATGTGTTATTTTCTGGTTAATTAATTTACCTAGTTTAGCTTTTCTAGATTACTGTCTAGTACTTCACAACTTGTGTAGTACAATTTATAATCTGGCTTTGGCAATTTTCTTGAACATTACTTGTCCAAGAGCTATGATGATAACTTCAAAAGGTTCAAGTGCCCAATAAGCATTAGCTGTTTCGTCTCTCCTTGGTTTAGGGAAAAAGCAACACAAGAAAAAAAATTATCACAGTTAATTATCACTTACAAAGTTTACTCTTGAAACGTTAATTTTAGGTTAACTTTCTTGATGGAAAATTTTGATTCTCCCAATTCATAGTTATGAAAATGAATACTCATGAAGTTGTACATAAATATTTTTTATTGAACTATAGTATATTAAAGTAGTATTTATCCATTCAATAAATATTTATGGAGATTCTAGATGTGTTGTATTAGGTACTAAGGTAAAACATTTGACAAAACAATATGTATCCTGCTTAATAGAGTTCTTAGAGAAGTAGATAAAATGCAAGTAAGAAAATAATATTGATTACATAACCTAGAACATATATGAAAAATATGAGCAAACAGCTGGTATTGTCAAAAAGCAGGGCCATCCCTACTTCAAAAGGATAGAGGCTGCCACAAAGAGACAAGAGTTGTTGAACTTATTTCTGAAACAGAGCAGACTTCCAGACATAGAGATAAGACTTGTTTGCCAAGGGAGAAAGGAGATGGAGGAGTCTTGGGTTAGCAGGTGCAAACTATTACCTAGAGAGTGGATAATCAGAAAGATCTTATTGTATATCACAATAAACTATATTAATATTCTGTGATAAAACTTATGAAAAGAATATGAAAAAGAATGCATATAGATGTGTAACTGAATCACTTTGCTATATTGTAGAACTTAACACACCCTTGTAAATCAATTATATCTCAATAATTTTTAAAAAAGATATAATATGCTTACCTCTGTAGCTCAGAGAGTGGCCAGAAAATGTATGGAGCTCTTCTAACAGAGGTAAAAGGGAGGCATATCAAAGAAATAAAATAATATTAGCAAGTCTAACTTATAAATAACCATAATGAGGCATTTCCCACAGTTCCCAGGAAGAAAAACTGGGTAAAATGTATGGTTTTCTTGCACTTTTCTCTGCAGAATTCACAACCAGCAAATATTTTCTACTGTCAAAAGTTATATAAACCTATGCTCCTTTGCATATACAAGATACTAATATTTTTATTTTTTAGAATGATAAAGAGAATCAGTAATAAAAACAAATTTTTTTGGCCACTATTTCAAATGGAAAGTAAAAATATTTACATTGTACTTATTCTTATACCAGCTTTGATAAGGTAAAAGTCTCTTTTTACCTTAGGTTAAAAGTAAGATATGTAGTGGTATAGGGCTGTTTACATACAGACATCTTCTAAACATACTGATGCTTTAAGGACCTTTCAGTAATCAGATTCCTGACCAACAGATTGATGTTTTCTCCACTGGATTGGTAGAGTTGGGGACAGAGCTCAATGTGTTTCAGGGATCAAAAATTAGCTGAAGATTATAACACCTGACACTTCTGTAGGAGATTATTCTAATTAATGGCATTATACAAATAAGAATTTAGGTCAAATAATGTCTTTGAAATAGATGAGCTTAAATTTCTACTTTCATTGACTTGATTTATAAACTTGTTGAATAGATAGATTGTTTAAGATAGTGATTGGTGAATTATTTCTGACATTGAATTAAATGTTTCCTTTCAGACTAAAAGTTCGTTGCTTCATGAAAGCAAGGCACACCCATCAGGTTAGCCCATAGCTGCCACATGGTGAACACGAGGTAAGACATGGCTGAACAGAAAATTCCTTTCCATCAGTTATTCTTGGGTATACTCCAGGGATGCTTTGTAAGTTACAGATAAGAGTGTTCATTCTCTGTACACTAACCCTCACTTGAGCTGTATTTTGCAATTTTGAAAATTGAAACAGACCATGCAATGAGACATATATCAGATGAAAATAAGACCTTTCTTTTTCTTGGAGACTTTTAAACCAATATAGCAAAACAAACACAAATCTAAACTGAAATCAATGTCTTGTATAAGAGTGTATATAGAATGTACACCACGGTTGTCAATTCAGTAGATCTAAGAGGAGACTCAACTATGGGAGTAAGTTGACTTACGATGTTGTGATAGTTTCAGGTATAGCAAAGAGACTCAGCTCACATACATATACAAATATGTATATATGTAAATAATATAATCCTCTTTTTTTAGATTTTTTTCCCAGATGAGTCATCACGGAGTGTTGAGTAGAATTCCATGTGTTATAGACCAGGTTTTTATTAGTTATCTATTTTATGGATAGTAGTGTGTATACTTTTTAAGTGTTCCTGATTTCTTTCATACTTACTCTTAACTTTATAGAGGTATATTGAAAGATACTGAGACAGTGAAAAGAAGCATAGGAAATATCCAAGTTCTGATATTTCTCTGGTTTTCATATTCAATTTTAATTTTTATATTATTCTTCTCCTCATGTTGAAATAAGACATATTGCCTCATTAATTATGGAGTTTTATTCTCTGGTTATTTATTTTTTAATAAATATGACTTCTCTATGATTCAACTGAATGGAGGCACATTTCAAGAAATTAAAAGAAACATTTTTAAGAAACTTTGGTAAGAATGTACTCATTGATGTGCTTGAAGGTTTTGTTTTTTTTTTGCAAATTAAATAAAACTGATGTCAAGATAGGTACAAATAAGGGAGTATTTACATTAAACATAGAAAAAATATGTATTCAGTTTTAAGTACAAACACACAGAAAGCCTCAAAAAAAAAAAAAAAAAAAGGAAAAAAGTTGGTTGGTAAAGAAACTCACTATAGTTAATAAAACATCATTTTAATTTCCCCCTCAACCCTAAACACTGACTATTCTGGTCATGTGAATCTGTGCTATATATCAGGATATCAGGAGAACATGGGTTAAAAAAAAAGTGCTTTTTTTCTAGATTTGTTTTGAGGACAAATTAATCAGAAACATTTATAACTTCACATCATAAGTCTTCTGTTAAGCAAAAGCAGAAGACTGGAGATTCTAGGCAGGGAATACAAAACTATATTTACATTTTATTGAAGAACAGAAGCACACCTTATCATGATAATGTAATTATCTTCATATAAACAGCAAGAAGAAACACTTAGAACCCCTTAGAAGAAATGGGGTAGTCCTCAGAGTCAACAACAATGTCTAAAATGAAGCACTTGAGTACGATCTGAAAAACTACAGAATGATCTCTATTCGTTTCCAAGGCAAACCATTCAATACCACAGTAATCCAAGTCTATGCCCCAGCCAATAAGGCTGAAGAAACTGAAGTTTAACAGTTCTATGAAGACCTACAAGACCTTTTAGAAGTACCACAAATAAAAGATGTCCTTTTTATCAGAGGGGAATGGAATGTAAAAGTAGGAGTAGGAAGTCAAAAGAGACCTGAAGTAACAGGAAAATTTGGCCTTTGAGTACAGAATGAAGCAGAGCAAAGGCTAACAGAGTTTTGTCAAAAGAATGCAATGGTCAAGCAAACACCCTCTTCTAACAACACAAGAGAAAGCTCTAAACGTGTACATCACCAAATGGTCAATACCAAAATCAGATTGATTATATTCTTTGCAGTCAAAGATGGACAAGCTCTATACAGTCAGCAAAAACAAGACCAGGGGATGACTGTGGCTCATATAATGAACTCCTTATTGACAAATTCAGACTTGAATCAAAGGAGGGAAAACCACTAGACCATTCAGATATGACCTAGATCAAATTCCTTATGATTATACAGTGGAAGTGGCAAATAGATTCAAGGGACTAGATCTGATAGATGGAGTGCCTGAAGAACTATGGATGGAGGTTCTTGCCATTGTACAGGAGGCAGTGATCAAGACCATCCCCAAGAAAAGGAAATGTAAAAAGGCAAAATGGTTGTCTGAGTAGGACTTAAAAGTAGCTGAGAAAAGAAGAGAAGTTAAACGCAAAGGACAAAAAGAAATACATACCCATTTGAGTATAGAGTTCCAAAGAATAGCAAGGAGAGACAAGAAAGCCTTCCTCAGTTATCAGCACAAAGAAATAGAGGGAAACAATAGAATGGGAAAGACTAGAGATCTCAAGAAAATTAGAGATACCAAGGAAACATTTCATGCAAATATAGGCTCAATAAAGGACAGAAAAGGTATCGACTTAGCAAGAACTGAAGATATTAACAAGAGTTGGCAAGAATACACAAAAAAACTGTACAAAAAAGATCTTCCTGACCCAGATAACCATGATGGTGTGAACACTCACCTAGAGTCAGATATTCTAAAATGTGAAGTCAAGTGGTTCTTAGGAAGCATCACTACGAACAAAGCTAGTGGAGGTGATGGAATTCCAGTTGAGCTATTTTAAATCTTAAAAGATAATGCTGTGAAAGTGCTGCACTCAATAAGACAGCAAATTTGAAAAACTCTGCCATGGCCACAGAACAGAACAAGGTCAATTTTCATTCCAATTCCAAAGAAAGGCAATGCCAAAGAATGTTTAAACTACTTCACAATTGCACTCATTTCACACTCTAGCAAAGTAATGCTCAAAATTCTCCAAGTTGGGCTTCAACAATATGTGAAGCATGAACTTCCAGATATTCAAGATGGATTTAGAAAAAGCAGAGATCAAATTGCCATCATCGTTGGATCACTGAAAAAGCAAGAGAGCTCCAGAGAAACATCTACTTCTGCTTTATTGACTATGCCAAAGCCTTTGATTGTGTGGATCACAACAAACTGTGAAAAATTCTTAAAGTGATGGGAATACCAGACCACCTGACCTCCCTCCTGAGAAATCTGTATGCAGGTCAAGACATAACAGTTAGAACCAGACATGAAACAACAGACTGGTTTCATATCAGGAAAGGAGTATGTCAAGGCTGTATGTTGTCACCCTGCTTATTTAATTTATATGCAGATTGCATCATGTAAAATGCTGGTCTGGATGAAGCACAAGCTGGAATCAAGGTTATCAATAAAAATATTAATAATCTCACATATGCAAATGACACTCCCCTTATTGCAGAAAGTGAAGAGGAACTAAAGAGCCTCTTAACGAAAGTGATAGAGGAGAGTGGAAAAGCTGGCTTAAAATTCAACATTCAAAAAACTAAGAACACAGTATCTGGTCCCATCACTTCAAGGAAAATAGATGGGGAAACAATAGAAACAATAACAGAATTTATTTTCTTGGGCTCCAAAATCACTGCAGATGGTGACTGTTGCCATGAAATTAAAAGACATTTGTTCCTTGGAAGAATAGTTATGACCAACCTAGACAGCATATTAAAAAGCAGAGACATTACTTTGCTGACAAAGGTCAAATTCAAAATTATGGTTTTTCCAGTAGTCATGTATGGATGTGAGAGTTGGACTATAAAGAAAGCTAAGCACCAGAAAATTGACGCTTTTGAACTGTGGTGTTGGAGAAGACTTTTGAAAGGGCTTGGACTGCAAGATCAAACCAGTAAATCCTAAAGGAAATCAGTTCTGAATATTCATTGGAAGGATTGATGCTGAAGCTGAAGCTCTAATACTCTGGCCACCTGATGCGGATAAATGACTCATTGGAAAAGACCCTGATTAGGGTAAGAATTAAGGCAGGAGGTAAAGGGGACAACAGTGGATGAGATAGCTGGATGGCATCACTGACTCGATGAACATGAGTTTGAGCAAGCTCCAGTAGTTGGTGACATACAGGGAGGCCTGGTAGCTGCAGTCCATGGGGTCACCCAGAGTTGAACACGACTGAGCAACTGAACTGCACTGAAACACACATGCCCAGGAGACGTGCACAAGGAGCAATAGTTGGGGCAGGGACCCCCCCAGGTAGCCAAGTTGAACAGCTGAATGAACCCTCTTCCTGGGAGTGCTGCAGCCCACTGCCAGAACTCTTTCACACCCAAAACAGAAAGAAAAAAGGCCACTCCAAAGAAAGATCCCTTTTTCTCAGTGTGATTTCTGATCATTGGATGCATGCTTTCTCACTGAATTCCTATTTGCTGTGGATATCCTAATAACTCCTTTTATTCAGAGAAAGTCCAGTTTGTGAAACGCCACCATACTGTGACAAGTTAGAATGGGCTAAGAACTTTCTCCTCCTTACTCTGCAGCTTTTCCACTCTTTTTCAGAGAAAGACTAGAAGATCTGCATTAGTTAATATAAAACAATAACTCAAGTGCTTGAATCTCATATCCTAGAACCTACTCTAAGCATCATTTGTCACTAGCATATTTGTGACTCTTTATATGCACACATATTTATATGTGGTAATTCAAGTGACTCACTTCAATATGCAGAAGCTGCCAGATCTTCTTACAAGTCTTGCCATACTGTTCAGTAGGCCTTCCCTGGATTTCTAGGAAGTGCAACAGGCCCAGAGGAGAATGCTCTTCTTGTCAGGATGGTGACCACTTATACACCAGCAATGAACAGCCATGCTGACATTTGTAAACACTGCTTCTGCCAGCATTACTTTTGTAAGTGCAAGCATACTTTATGAATTTAAGTTTTTCCCTAAAGATCTGTACCAAGGGGAAATGTGAGCAGCTATGTTTCTGTGTAAATTAATTAGATTAACAATTGAACTGGAGGCCTGGTTGCACAGGAGATAACCCTCTTACCGTTTCCAGAAGATAGGTTAATAACCTGGCCTTGCCTAACTTCCTAATTTTCTGAGACTAGTTTATCAAATAGTAGATAGATTATATCTATCCCGTCTTTGGCTCAGTTTCTAAAATATTGTTCATGGAGCCTGGAGCAATGCTGAAATGTCAGGATGTTGTGAATAAGTTCAAATTGTGAACAATTTAATTAAAACCTTCAGAAGTTTAATTCAAAATGTTTGCAAATTCTAGGAATTGGATTAGTTTTATAGTCAAATTCAGTTTCTTATCTTCTTTACTGTTTGGAAGATAAATGCAAACTAGATAAAACTATCAGTTTATCAAACTGATAAACTCAAGTTTTCACATACTACCCACAAATATTTCTTCTTTTAGTTTTTGCTTTTGTAAAAACATAATTTTTATTGGAGTATATGCATCCCAGGTGGCACTAGTGGTAAAGAACCTGCCTGCCAATGCAGGAGACTTAAGAGATGCAGGTTTGATCCCTGGGTCAGAAAGATCCCCTCAAGGGGGGCATGACAACCCACTCCAGTAGTCTTGCCTGGAGAATCCCATGGATAGAGTAGTCTGAGGGGCTACAGTTCACAGGTTTGCAAAGAGTCAGACATGACTAAACTGACTTAGCATGCAAGCATTGGAGTATAGTTGATTTACAATGTTGAGTTAGTTTCATACTAGAGGTGTGGTAAAAATGAACCTACTTGTAGGACAGGAATAGAGATGCAGAAGTAAAGAATGGACATGTGGTCACAGTGGGGGAAGGGGAACAGAGGATAGGACAAATAGGGAGAATAGAATTGACATATATACACTTCCATGGATAAAACAGATAGCTAATGGGAACCTGCTATATAGCACAGGAATTTCAGCTCCATGTTCTGTGATGATCCAGAGGAATGGGATGGGGGGAGGGGGGGAGGGAGAGAGGTTCAAGGGGAAGGAAATATATATATATATATATATATATATATATATATATATATACACATATAGCTGATTCAATTTGTTGTACATCTGAAACTAACACATCATTGTAAAACAATTATACTCCAATAAAATATAAAAACAACAAAAATAAAATCAAACTAGTTAAATAAGAACCTACTATATAGCACAGGGAACTCCATTCAACATGGTTTAATAACCTATATGGGAAAATAATCTAAAAAAGTGTAGATTTATGTATAAGTGTAACTGATTCCCTCTGTCTGTTTTTAAATGCATGTATTTAGCCAGTACTGTACTATATTGATAAGTCAAGTTGGACTAACTCTATACCAGAAAATAAGAAAGTGAGGAGAAGAAATGAATATCAGGACTGACAGAGAAACAGAACAGGAGCAAGAGCTAGAAGAATACTGAGGACCCTGGATGGACTTGATCAACCTCCAAGCCCCCTTTCTTCTAGATTTGGAAAGCAAAAATCAGTTTTTCCCAGATTCCCTTGCAGCTAGGGTTCTCAATGTAAATTAGGTCCATCAGTTGCACACGCTCCTAAGATCTGGAAAAGTTGAAATGAGGTCCTGATGGTGCTTGTGTGACAGAGGCTGCTTTCAATACTGGGTGTGGAAATGTTCAGCTGCCCTAGCTGCAGCAGTGAAGAATCCAACAAGAGTTTTATAGATGCTGAGAGTCAGCTGTGATAGTGCAGATGGGGCTCTGTCTCCAGCCTAGTTCAGGACAAATAGTGATCTCTCCCTATGAAACCAAGAATGTTGTCATGGGATTATTTCCAAGAAGCTCAGATGAAATATTCTTCAGCTCCTCGAACAACTTAATTCTCATTTTAACTGTCTTCTTAGAGTAGTTTCTGTTTCCTGTACTGAACACTGACTGATACAGGAAGTGAGGGCCAGAGGCTCTCTACTGAATTTTCTGTTCTCAGAACCAGGGGAATTTTCCAGGCATAACACCTAAATGAATTGCCAGGTTAGAACCACATCTATGGTCCAAAGTCAATTTCAAATCCAAACTAAATTCAAATCCAAACAAAATTGAAGGGAAAGAAAAAGCTAGTGGCTGAAACAGAAGTTTCAGGGAAAAGGGAAGTAAGACATCTAATCCATGAAGAAATGTAGCAGGCAATTTGTCAGCCCCCAAATTCCAGAGCAATTTGTCAGCCCTCAAATTCATCTTCTTTCCCTTTTGTACTTTCTTTTGTTCAAGTATAGTTTTCTCCAGTCAGCACTTTTGTAGACTTTTTTGCAGAGCATTTGGCAACACATGAATGTGGCAAAGCTTCAACTGCTAAAGGGATTCATGGTAGTAAATACAGAGTTTGAATTTGAAGGGCCTTTTTACATACACTAACAAGCTTGGCATTTGTGATACAGGCAAAGCTAAGTTATTGACAGTTTCAGAGCACTGGATTCTATTCATGTTTTGAAAAGACAATTTTTAAGCAAAATTCAAAACAGATTAGAAACAATAACACCTAGAAGCAGAAAGACAACTTAAGGGAATATTGAACTATTACAGTGCAGATATGATGGTGCTATGAACAGAAATGGAGTAAAAAGATTTATCAGGCAGATTTGATAAGATAATTTGTGAGGGATTGGGGTACACAACAGGGAAGGATGCACTTTCTAATTTGGACAAATGGATAAACTGTGGTGCCTTTTATAAAGGCATAGAACAAGCATGGTTTTCATAGGAATAAAGAACAAGGAAGCACTCAGCATGGTAAGAAGTCAGGGTTAGATGACTCCAGGGATGGTCCTGTTCCTGATGACACCCTAACTAAATCCTCTTTTGTCTATATAAAAGAGGTGAGACTACCTCTCCTCCCTCACACGTGAAATTTATATGTGTAAAAAAGGAGCTAATGTGATGGAGACATGAATGTTGTTTCATTTGAATGTTTTTTTAATTCATTTGGAAATACTAGAAAGGTCTGTAAAAACCTCAAGCTTGAAAAAATTAGATTTCATTTCCTTCTTCTAGCTCAGTTTAACGTTTGATCCAAAATGTTATTGTTTTTAAACCTTAGAACAGGAGGGCTAGACAACTTCTGTATGAAAAATAAAAATTATGGTTTGGAGCACAATCAAGTAAAATGTACATGAGTCAGAGATTTCCAAGGAAATGGGAACAAGTACCATGGAATAATGCACTTCAGTGTATTGTACACAGCCTGGTGTAACATCAATCAAAACTTTCCAGAAGCCATTAGAAACACACAATGAACCACAATTTCATTATCAAGTTCAAGTCCACACATAAGCATCAGGTACACTCAGGAACTTGGCCTCATTTTCAGCCCTTTTGATAAGTAAAGGCAATGAATATAAGCCTTTTATGTGTTGTTTTATTACATTAAAAAACAAACAAACAATTGCACCATGTTTCTATACTTCATTCTTTTGTTTTTGAAGAGAAAGAGACAATTTGTTATCAAAACCAATAAAAAAATATTATATTCATAAATCAGCACCTGGGTTAATTTCACATTTTACACAGAAATAAAAACATGCCAAAAGAAACAAAAAGAAACAAAACAAAACAAAACCTGTTTTGGTGCATCAAAGTTGTGGCTTTAAGGGAATAAGAAGCAGGGACTCATCACCTGATAAAACCAGTCACATAACCTTAAAGAAATTCCACAGACTGTTTTCTGTACTTCACAATTTTTGTGAAATATATATGTGATTAAAATAGGACATATATGATATATTATGTTCGTTCATTTTATGTTAAGAGAAAATCAAAATTTTGCTACTATTAGGTCTTAAGTCAGTTTCTACGTTTATTCTTTGTCCTCATAGGCGTCTACTTAGGTCAGGGCAGGTTTCTGGATATTAATAAACATATTGTCATTGTAAATGCATGTAAATATTTATATTATCACATTTGTAGTAAATAAAATCTGGCATAATAACAAGAATAGCAGTCCTACTATAATTTGCAATCAATGTATGGGACAAGTAAGCCCACATTCAAATTTCTTAAAATCCAGAGTAAGAAGTCTTTTAGACTTGCAGGTAAATGAGTCATACAACTAATCTATGGATTTTGGCTAAATATCTAAAAATTGAAGATTTCACATTTATTCTACAAAAGCGTTACTTCATTTAATATACTTAGAGAAAGATTCTTGGTTAGTGTTAAGGCAAAATTTGCTTCAAATGTCTTCATCTCAGCTTTCCCATCTGCAAGATGGGGAAAATAACATAACACAAGTCTCTTGAAACAAAAATAAAAATAGACTTGGCTTGGCACAGTTCCCCTTGGAACAGGTTGGTGATGGACAACAAGTGGCAGTCTTGGGCCAGATTGGACAAAATTTTATTTATTTCTTTTTTTAGTACCAGGAATTAGCATGAAGTTCTCTAGAATGTTTGCAGGGACAAGTTTCCATATAATTGGGAGGAACTGGCGTTGTAGGGACCTATCTTCAGATTCATACCTACATGATAGTTGTAATATTTTCTTATACACACCTATTATTTAGGGTTTGTTAAAAGATGCACCCTGGTCCCTCTGTTATGAAGCATAAAGTGTCACCTTTTGAATAAGATAGATAAAGACAAGGAATGAGGAGTGGTCAAAGCTCAAAGTAGTAGAAAGAGGAATCATTAGCAATTGAGAGTGTCCTCCCCAAAACAGTGATACCAAGAGACCATCAGCAGCAAAAATCTCAGTGGCTGCTGACTGGACAGCTGTGACTAGAGAATATGAGAGAATTTTTCCTGAGTTCAAGGGACTCAGCCTCCTGGAAAACTCAGAGTAACTGGAAAAGAAATTAAGGAGGTTGAATTTTAGGTGAACAAATTGAAACAAACCATCCTACTGTGAATTTTAATAATTTCTCTAAATATACCATAGAATTGTTTTGGAGAGATAAGAATATATACATATATTTTTAATGAGGAGGACATTGAAAACACCGTATGCTTAGAATCACAGGGAAGTTGAGTGTCTAACTTAAAGACACACAGCTAGTTAATGGCAAATTCAAAACTGAAAACTATCATGAATCACAATTAGAGGTAGTATAAGGAGCTGGCAGAAATGAATTGTCCATCTTAGTGCTATGAGACTTGATCCACTCATTTAAACATTCCAAGCCTTAATTTGCCCATAATTACACAAACAGGAAGCAGCAGAGCTATAATTCACAATAAAGAAACGGGAACAAAGAAACAGTTGGCACACACACAGAAACAGTAAGCAGATTTAAGCACCAAAATTAAAAGTCATCAGATTAAATTCAATTAAAAATCAAGTATTTCCATGTGGATAGAAATAAGCAATCTTTGAAAGCTGTATATAAGAGACACAATTTACATATAATAATAGAGGAAAATGAAAAGTATTACAAGTGCAAAAAAGATATATTATACAAATACTAACATAAAGAAAGCTGATATAGTGGAACAGATATCAAAAGAAAAACAAAATCATTACTATTTTAAAGAAGAAATTCTATAGTGATAACATTCCCTGCTTGGGGAACTAAGATTCTTCAAGCCATGTGGCCCCCCAAAAAAGAAAGGTAGAAAGAAAGAAAGAAAAATCCCTCCATATTTTAAAACTAAGAAGGGCACTTCTATTATTCTGAGTTTTTCTACTCATTTTAAAATAAGTTTCTATTTTATGTTGAGTTATGTGATCTATTTATAAATGTTGGCTAGTAATCCTTTATCAGTCATAGCATTTGAAAAAATGAACAGAAGTACTGAATAGATACGTTCTTTTCCAAAGAGGAAGAGCAGATGACTAACAAACACATAAAAGGATGTTCAACATTGCTAATCATCAGGGAAATGCAACAAAACCACGAGATATCACTCACACATATCAGAATGGCTATCACCAAATAAATAAATAGCAAATGTTGCTGGGGCTATGAGAAAACAAAAACCCTCTTACAGTGTTGTTGGGAATGTAAATTGGTGAAGCTACTGAGGAAAACAATATGGAGGTTTCTCAAAAAACTAAAGATGGAACTACTGTATTAGCAAATCTACTGGTAGGTATATAGCTGAAAAAAAAATAAAAACACTAATTCAAAAAGATATATATACTCTAATGTTCATAGTAGCAATTTTCAATTGCCAATGAAACGTAAGTCTCCATCAACAGATAAATGGATAAAGACGATATAGAATGTGTATATAATGGAATACTGTGTGTATGCTATGTCAGTTCAGTAGTGTCCATCTCTTTGAGACCCTATGGACTGTAGGCCACCAGGCTCCTCTGTTGGATTCTCCAGGCAAAAGTACTGGAGTGGGTCACTATGCTCAATTCCAGGGGATCTTCCCGACTCAGAGATTGAACCCATGTCTTTTATGTCTCCTGCATTTGGCAGGCAGGTTCTCTACCACTAGTACCACCTGGGAAGTCCAATGGGATATTACACACAGCCATATAAAATACTAAAATTTTATTGTTTGCAGTAACATGGATGAGAATAATGTTAGGTGAAAAAGTCATACAGAGTAAGGCAAATATTGTATGGTATTACATGCTGAATATAAAAAAAAAAGACAACAAACTAGTGAATACAACAACAACAACTAAAAAGAAGCAAACTCACTAATATAGAGAATAAATTAGTGGTTAAAAGTGAGGGAGGGGAGGGACAATATAGGAGTGGTGGGTTGGGAAGTACAAATTATTGGGTGTAAGGTTATAAGGATGTATGGTTCAATTCAGAGAACATACCTACTATTTTGTAATAACTGTAAATGGAATATAACTTTTAAAAATTATATAAAAAACAAAACTAACAAAAAGCAATTAGGATAAATCCATCCAAAAATACCCTATGAGTTAAAAAAAATCTCACTGAATGTATGAAACTATTTTGAATCAAATTATAATTAAGATAAATATATATTTCCTCTGTCACATAAGTGATAATGAGAAAAGATACACTTAGAAATGTATAGCCTTAAAATACCTATATTAGAAAAGAAGAAAGTTGATATTCAGTAATCTAAGTATCTGTCTCAGTTCAGTTCAGTTCAGTCACTCAGTCGTGTCCGACTCTTTGTGACCCCATGATCCACAACACACCAGGCCTCCCTGTCCATCACCAACGCTCCGGAGTTTACCCAAACCCATGTCCATCGAGTCGGTGAGAACACCCAGCCATCTCATCCTCTGTCATCCCCTTCTCCTCCCACCCTCAATCTTTCCCAGCATGAGAGTCTTGTCAGATGAGTCAGTTCTTCGCATCAGGTGGCCTAAACATTGGAGTTTCAGCTTCAACATCAGTCCATTTAATGAACACCCAGGACTGATCTCCTTTAGGATGGACTGGTTGGATCTCCTTGCAGTCCAAGGGACTCTCAAGAGTCGTCTCCAACACCACAGTTCAAAAGCATCAATTCTTCGGCGCTCAACTTTCTTTATAGTCCAACTTTCACATCCATACATGACCACCGGAAAAACCATAGCCTTGACTAGACGGGACCTTTGTTGGCAAAGTAATGTCTCTGCTTTTTAATATGCTGTCTAGGTTGTTCATAATTTTCCTTCCAAGGAGTAAGTGTCTTTTAATTTCATGGCTGCAATCACCATCTGCAGTGATTTTAGAGCCCAAGAAAATAAAGTCTGACACAGTTTCCACTGTTTCCCCATCTATTTCCCATGAAGTGATGGGACCAGATGCCATGATCTTTGTTTTCTGAATGTTGAGATTTAAGCCAACTTTTTCACTCTCCTCTTTAACTTTCATCAAGAGTCTTCGAAGTTAAATAAGCAGGGTGACAATATACAGCCTTGATGCACTCCTTTTCCTATTTGGAACCAGTCTGTTGTTCCATGTCCAGTTCTAACTGTTGCTTCCTGACCTCCATACAAGTTTCTCAAGAAGCAGGTCAGGTAGTCTGGTATTCCCATCTCTTTCAGAATTTTCCACTGTTTATTGTGATCCACACAGTCAAAGGCTTTGGCATAGTCAATAAAACAGAAGTAGATGTTTTTCTGGAACTCTCTTACTTTTTTGATGATCCAGTGGATGTTGGCAATTTATCTCTGGTTCTTCTGCCTTTTCTAAAACCAGCTTGAATATCTGGAAGTTCACGGTTCACGTATTGCTGAAGCCTGGCTTGGAGAATTTTGAGCATTACTTCACTAGTGTGTGAGATGCGTGCTCTTGTGAGGCAGTTTGAGTATTCTTTGGCATTGCCTTTCTTTGGGATTGGAATGAAAACTGACCTTTTCCAGTCTTGTGGCCACTGCTGAGTTTTCCAAATTTGCTGGCATATTGAGTGCAGGACTTTCATAGCATCATCTTTCAGGATTTGAAATAGCTCAACTGGAATTCCATCACCTCCACTAGCTTTGTTCATAGTGATGCTTCCTAAGGACCACTTGACTTCACATTCCAGGATGTCTGGCTCTAGGTAAGTGATCACACCATCGTGATTATCTGGGTTGTGAACATTTTTTTTGTACAGTTCTTCTGTGTATTCTTGCCACCTCTTAATATCTTCTGCTTCTGTTTGGTCTCTACCATTTCTGTCCTTTATTGAGCCCATGTTTGCATGAAATGTTCCCTTGGCATTCCTAATTTTCTTGAAGAGATCTCTAGTCTTTCCCATTCTAGTGTTTCCCTCTATTTCTTTGCATTGATCGCTGAGGAAGGCTTTCTTATCTCTCCTTGCTATTCTTTGGAACTCTGCATTCAAATGGGTATATCTTTCCTTTTTGTCCTTGGCTTTTCACTTCCCTTCTATTCACAGCTATTTGTAAGGCCTCCTCAGACAGCTATTTTGTCTTTTTCTTGGCGATGGTCTTGATTCCTGTCTCCTGTACAATGTCTCAAGAAATTAGAAATCTGTCTGTAGAAATTAGACAATAAGTTGAACCCAAACTAAATAGAAGAAAGAAAACAGAAAATCAAGTTCAAAATAATTAAATTGGACAAATAATTAACAAAATAATTAAATCAAATATGTAAAGGCCAACACAATTGCATAGGGAAATAATAGTCTTTCTAGTTAGCAACAGACGTTGCTACAATAAGTAGATGCATGTATACCCACACTTAGAAAAATAAATATGAAGCCTTAGTTCACATTATGTGCAAAGATTAACTCAAAGTGGCTTACAGAACTAAATAGAAGAGATAAAACTAAAACTTTTAGGAGAAAACAAAGAAGTGAGTCTTTGCAATTTTTGGCTAGGGAGTAATTCCTCAAATACAACACTAACAGCAAAAGCAGCAATGCAGAAAATTGATAGATTTCAAAGGACACCATGAAAAAAATTAAAGGACAATCCAAAAATTGGGAGAGAATATTTGTTGATATTTTTATTATAAAATCATATTCCTCATAGGGAATTTGTGTCTAGACCATCTAAGTAACTCTGACAACTCAGTACTAAAAAGATAATTGAATACATTTCTCCAAGGAGGATGCATGGGTGGCTAATAAACATATGAAAAGATGCTAACCATCACAAGTCATTAGGCAAACAAAAAGGCAAAATCATAATGATACCACATCCACTAGAATGGCTACAATCAGAGAGACAGACAAGTGTTGGAGAGAATGTCAAGAAATTGAAACCCTCCTATATTCCTAGTGAGAATTTAAAATGGTGTAGCCATGATGAAAATAATGTTGGTAATTCCTCAAATTGTTAAAAATAGAATTACCATATGACCAATTGATTCTACCTGTACCTAACCAAGAAAATGAAACTACATGTTCATATAAATACTAGTATATGAATGTTCATAACAACAGTTTTCACAATAGCTCAGAGGTATTAAACAACCTGAATCAACTGATGAATGGATAACATTCAAAATATGTAATGTTTTGCAGTAAAACATATTTTGCAATAAAAAGGAATGAAGCAATATACACGCTACAACAAGGATGATGCCCTAAAACATTACACTAAGTAAAATAAATCACTTATAGAAGATTGCAAAGTGTACCTTTTCATTCATATGAGACATCTGAAATAGATAAATTTATAGAGTCAAATTAAATGAGTAGTTATCTTAGCTTGGAGATTGGAGGGAGGGCTGGTAAGCGACTGCTGATAGGTACAAGTTTCTTCGGGTGTGCTAAAATCCTCTAAAATTATATTGTAACGATGATATCATAGCTCTGTAAATATGGTAAAAACCATTGAATTACACTTAAATGGGTAGACTTGACGGTATTTGAAATATATCTCAATAGAGTTATCAAGTAAAAAACAAAAAGAAAATTGACAAAGTATAAAATTTGTCCTTCTTTGAAAATATTTATTTGAAAATATTGTCCTTATTTGAAAATATTGTTCAAAACTTGCAAGAAATATCATGATAGAAAGAGACTAGCCCAAAAGACCAGTCAATATCAGAAAGGAAAAGATGACATCATAGAACTTACAGATGTAATATGACCAATTTTACACTAACAAACTTAAGAATCTATTATCATGTGGATGAAAGACCATATTTCAAGAAAAATATGACTTTTCAGAACTGAAACTGCTGCTGCTGCTGCTGCTGCTAAGTTGCTTTAGTCATGTCCAGCTCTGGGCGACCCCATAGACGGCAGCTCACCCAGCTCCCCCGTCCCTGGGATTCTCCAGGCAAGAACACTGGAGTGGGTTGCCATTTCCTTCCCCAATGCATGAAAGTGAAAAGTGAAAGTGAATTCGCTCAGTCCTGTCCAACTCTTAGCAACCCCATGGACTACAGCCCACCAGGCTCCTCCACCCATGAGATTTTCCAGGCAAGAGTACTGGAATGGGGTGCCATTGCCTTCTCTGGAACTGAAACAGAAATTAACTGAAACAGATCAATTCTGCTTTTCACTTTTCTTAAATTTATTGAAATTGTTTTTTTAATTTTGGACTTATCCCTTTTTGTTTTTTATACATTCCTTCTTCAGGATATCAGGAGGGAAAGGGAATGAATCATTACCCTGAAAGGGAAATAGACATTTGAGTAGAAAGGCAAGTATTTTTATTTTTAAAGAAAAGTAGATGGTTTGAGAGAGATGCTTTTATTCTAATAAAACATGTTTTTTCCTTTTAAAAAGGTAGGTAGATCAATTTTCAATAAAGTTTTAAATATTTTTATAAGAAGCAAACATTTTTAATCTCTGCTCTGCATTTGCTTGTGTGTCCCAAATCAATGCATTATAGTAATGCAAAGGTTAGAATACATTGCACAAGGATTGGATAAAAGAATTTGTTTTCTTAAATGCCTTTCACTGAGTGTAAATATGTCCCTGTAAAAGAATTAATACAAACCAGTGGCAGTGGAGCTAATCCTAAAACATTTCAGAAAATATAATGAATAATGTGGTTCTGGGCTTTGATAAAACACTATACACATGACTGCACTACGTTTTGAGTTTATTCTGGCACAGTGAGAGGCAGTAACAACATCAGCAATGATTCACTCAATGAATAGTGCTGCTTTGTCTAATTTCCATAGGTGAAATTATTTAACCCATGAAAAGACAATCCATTTTTGTTTGTAGTCTCATTGCAATTTTTGTAATAATATTTGCTTGGTGTGACAATGTGTCTGTGAATGTTGACAATTGGTACTCCAATGTGAAAGCTTTTTCATTTTTTATCTTTAAAGAATTACTGGGTCATTAAATTAAATTTTATTCCTGTAGGCTGCATCCTTCACATAGAAACCGGTTGTGTAAGTTCCCATATCTGCATTTGAGATGTTGGTTTTCTAACATAGGATCACAAAATTGTACTCATGGATTATTCCACCTAATAATTACAATTGACAATTATTATGGTGATATAAAAATAATTTAACAGACCATCAACAAAAAGGTCGTTTTGGCATTTAACTTGAGGGACTAGTTCCATAGGTTGAATAGACATTTATGCTAAATAGTTAAAACAAATTAACTCCTTGCTTAATTTAAGAGAATCTATTAACCTCATCCCTTCCTCCAGAAATGTGATTAATAATCAGATAATTATATCTTATATCTAGATAGATAATTAGATAACTGATAATTAGAACATGAGTATAGTCACGAAGTCAGTTACCTCAAATACAGATCCAATAAGTATATTTCTCATCTCCAAATTCATTTTAAACACTATTTAAAACTACATTGTATTTGCACTTTAACATTTAGAAGCTACAAATAAAAATCTTAGAAGAGATTACCATTCCTATATAAATGCAATGAATTGAGCTATTTTAGATGCTGATGAATCCCCTTGGGCAAGATATCTAGTCAAAAACCTAAGTTTCTCTATCTGTGTAATGGAAAATACAAAGACTGTGCAATGGGATATATAAAGAAGAGTGAAAAAGCTGTTTTAAGACTCAGCATTCAAAAAACCAAGATCATGGCATCCAGTCCCATCATTCCATGGCAAATAGATGGAGAAACAAAGGAAACGATGACAGACTTTATTTTCCTGGGCTCCAAAATCACTACAGATGGTGACTGTAGCCTTGAAATTAAAAGACTCTTGCTTCTTGGAAGAAAAGCTATGACCAACCTAGACAGCATATCAAAGAGCAGAGACATTACTCTGCCGACAAAGTTTCCTAGGGTCAAAGCTATGATTTTTCTAGTAGTCATGTATGGATATGAGAGTGGGACTATAAAAAAAGCTGAGCACTGAAGAATTGATGCCTTTGAACTGTGGTATTGGAGAAGACTCTTGAGAGTCCCTTGGACTGTAAGGAGATCAAAGCAGTCCATCCTAAAGGAGATCAGTCCTGGATATTCATTGGAAGTACTGATGCTGAAGTGCTGCACTCAATATGCCAGCAAGTTTGGAAAACTCAGCAGTGGCCACAGGACTGGAAAAGGTCAGTATTCATTCCATTCCAAAGAAAGGAAATGCAAAAGAATGCTCAAACTACCGCACAATTGCACTCACCTCACATGCTAGTAAAGTAATGCTCAAATTCTCCAAGCCAGGCTTCAGCAATACGTGAACCGTGAACTCCCTGATGTTCAAGCTGGTTTTAGAAAAGGCAGAGGAACCAGAGATCAAATTGCCAACATCTACTGGATCATGGAAAAAGCAAGAGAGTTCCAGAAAAACATCTATTTCTGTTTTATTGACTATGCCAAAGCCTTTGACTGTGTGGATCACAATAAAATGTGGAAAATTCTGAAAGAGATGGGAATACCAGACCACCTGACCTGCCTCTTGAGAAATCTGTATGCAGGTCAGGAAGCAACAGTTAGAACTAGACATGGAACAACAGACTGGTTCCAAATAGGAAAAGGAGTACGTCAAGGCTGTATATTGTCACCCTGCTTATTTAACTTATATGCAGAGTGCATCATGAGAAATGCTGGACTGGAAGAAACACAAGCTGGAATCAAGATTGTCGGGAGAAATATCAATAACCTCAGATATGCAGATGACACCACCCTTATGGCAGAAAGTGAAGAGGAGCTAAAAAGCCTCTTGATGAAAGTGAAAGAGGAGAGTGAAAAAGTTGGCTTAAAGCTCAACATTCAGAAAACAAAGATCATGGCATCTGGTCCCATCACTTCATGGCAAATAGACGGGGAAACAGTGGAAACAGTGTCAGACTTTATTTTGGGGGGCTTCAAAATCACTGCAGTTGGTGATTGCAGCCATGAAATTAAAAGACGCTTACTCCTTGGAAGAGAAGTTATGACCAACCTAGATAGTACATTCAAAAGCAGAGACATTACTTTGCCGTCTAAGGTCCGTCTAGTCGAGGCTATGGTTTTTCCTGTGGTCATGTATGGATGTGAGAGTTGGACTGTGAAGAAGGCTGAGCGCTGAAGAATTGATGCTTTTGACCTGTGGTGATGGAGAAGACTCTTGAGAGTCCCTTGGACTGCAAGGAGATCCAACCAGTCCATTCTGAAGGAGATCAACCCTGGGATTTCTTTGGAAGAAATGATGCTATAGCTGAAGCTCCAGTACTTTGGCCACTTCATGCAGAGTTGACTCATTGGAAAAGACTCTGATGCTGGGAGGGATTGGGGGCAGGAGGAGAAGGGGATGACCGAGGATGAGATGGCTGGATGGCATCACGGACTCGATGGACATGAGTCTGAGTGAACTCTGGAAGTTGGTGATGGACAGGGAGGCCTGGTGTGCTGTGATTCATGGGGTCACAAAGAGTCGGACATGACTGAGCAACTGAACTGAACTCATGCTGAAGCTGAAGCTCCAATACTTTGGCTACCTGATGCAAAGAACTAACTCATTTGAAAAGACCCTGATGCTGGGAAAGATTAAGGGCAGGAGGAGAAGGGGACGACAGAGGATGAGATGGTTGGATGGCATCACTGACTTGATGGACATGAGTTTCGTAAGCTCCAGTAGTTGGTGATGGACTTGGAAGACTGGCTTGCTGCAGTTCATGTGGTCACAAAGAGTCAGACACAACTGAGTGACTGAACAGAAATGTAGGCTGTTTTGCTAATTAAAAATATATATATACAATATAAAATATGTACAAACTTAGAGAATACTATTATATACATCCCTGGAGAAGGGAACAGGTATCCACTCCAGTATTCTAGCCTGGAGAATTCCATGGACATTATATTCCATTGTGTCTCAAAGAGTTGAACATGACTGAGCGACTTTCACTTTCACAGTATATACCTATTATATATGTGTATAAAGGGTGGAACAAATTCAGAGTTGAATGTGAATCTGAATTAAACTCACTTCTAATAAAGTCAATGTTTTTATCTTTTCCTGAGCATATTCTTTGCCGCAAGCTATGCGGTGCTTAATCGCTCATTTGTGTCCTATTCTTTGAGACCCCATGGACTGTAGCCTTCCAAGTTCCTCTGTTCATGGTGTTTCTCCAGGCAAGGATACAGAAGTGGGTTGCCATACCCTCTTCCAGGGGTTTGTCCCAACACAGAGATGGAACCCAGGTCCCCCACACTGCAGGCGGATTCTTTATGGTCTGAGCCACCAGGAAAGCCCAAGAATACTGGAGTGTGTACTCTGTCCTTCCAACAGGGAATCTTCCTGACCTAGGAACTGAACCAGAGTCTCCTGCATTGCAGGCAGATTCTTTACCAGGTGAGCTACAAAAGAAGACTTCTTTGTAGCACAGGAAAGTGTAATAAGCATGGATTCAAGAGTAAGATTTAGTAGAATAATAAAGTTGGACAAGTTACTTCTTTCCTCTTCTGCAGTAAGGTTTAAATGAGTTGTTGACATGCTGAGTGCTCAGATCCATTTCGGGTACACAGTATGTATTCAAAAAACACTAGTGCTATTGTATTGTTTTCCCACCTCTGTGTTGCCAAGGGAGCAAATACATTTACATGTCCTTGTTTCCTTCTCAAATAATGTGTTTTGACACACAGCTCCTCTTCACTAGGAAGTTTCACTGTCCTCTCAAAGGAAGCCACCTTCATGGGGCCACTGAATTATTACAGCCTTCATACAGAAGACTACATGTTGGATATTATAGTTGAAAAAAGTACACAAAATATTTAGTTAATTTCACTACCTATAGAAAGTTTTCCAGCAGACAGGTAACTGGATGTAAGCAGAGAAAGGGGAATATGACCAGGAGGCCAGAAACCACACATCTTGTAAACAGGAGGGGTCCATGGGCAGACAAAAGCAGGAACCTTCAGACTGACAGGAAACCACACATTTTGGGGTGATATGGTCTTGGAGCAGACAAATAAAGGAGGAGAAAGGCTGGAATCTCCACATCTGGATGTAACCTGCTATCCTCTCATTACAATAAAATTAACCTTGCAGGTAAGTTCCCCTCAGGCGCCGAAGCCACAACACTTCTGATCTAAGCTAAAAAAGGACAAAAATCCCATCTCCTCTTGGGAAATGGAGCTGGGATGAAAGTCAGAGAATATGACAAGCAAGCACTCTTTTCCAAGTGAATATTCTGCCCCTTCATTTGTATGCCCCTCCTAACGAGCCTGCCAAAGAAACCCAGGCCAGCTGCTTACCCATTTGCCCACACTCCCTGTAAGAGCATACTCTACATATATACAATGGAATAGTATTCAACCACAAAAAGGAACAAATAATGCCATCTGCAAAAGCATAGATAGATCTAGAGATTGTCATACAGAATGTAGAAAGTCAGATGCAGAAAGACAAATATGATATCGCTTATATGTGGAATCAATTAAAAAAAGAGGGTACGAATGAACTTATTTACAAAACAGAAGTTGAGGGATGGATATTAAAAAAAAAAAAACACACAAAAATTATGGTTACCAGGAGATAAAAGGGAGGAGAGAGAAATTTGGAGATTGAGACTGACATATGCACACTATTTTATATATAAGGTAGGTAACTAATAAGAACTTGCTATATAGCCCAGGGAAATTTGCTGAGTACTCTGGAATGCCCTATATGGTAAAAGAATCTAAAAAAGAATGGATATATGTGTATGTACGACTGATTCACATTTCTGTACACCAGAAACTAATACAACATTGAAAATTAACTATACTCCAATAAAATGAAAATAAAAAATTAATTAATCCTCACTTTACTTCTTGACATCTCTCTCATTTCTGAATTATTTCTGTGACAGGAGCCTAACATTCACCAGGAACAAAAATACTGTCTTGTTTTAGGTCAAGTGTATTTCTCTAACTCAATTCCTAAAGATGGCTCTGTTTACTAACTATAGAAAATGTATTTTAAAAAGTAAACAAAATACAGGAGTGCAATTTTCACATGATAAATGGCTTATGCAGGATGCTCTCTCCTCCCTGGAACCATCCTCTTCATATTTCCAACTCTCTGTGGTCTTCGGGGAATTTGAACTCCTACAGCTAGGCCAGTGACACCTAAGGGCTCTTCTAACATCCTATGTTGACTCCCTATCTTATCAAACTTTTAATCTATTCATTTATTTGTTTTGCTCACTAAATTCCTGAGGATGAGGACGATCTTTTTTCCAATACTATATATTTATTGTATAAAGCAGTGCTTCACACACAGCTGACTTTCAATAGAGAATAGTTAAATGAATAAATGAGGATACATTGTAAACTGCTTGATAACTGTAATTCACATACTTCTGAATCACTCATTCCCTAGTGATTTATTTATCCTTACTTCATTCCATGATAGCAGAAAGTTCTGGAGGCCCAAACTGCAACTCAACAATATACAGCCCTGGATGCCAAACAATTCATTCATCAGGCAGTGCAAATAAAATAGTGATGAATTAGTAGAGCAGTTGCTCTAGGTTAGCATCATATATCATGTGATGTAACTGTCAAACATTTATACGATGAAAATGTGCCCTAGGAAGTAGCATAGAACTCAGGATTCCTGTTCTAGCACTTTTCTAATCTTTCTGGACCTAGTTTCTCTGTTTCTCTGTCTGTGTCTTGAGAACAGCATACCTGCTTTCAGGGTTACCAGGACTTCTAAGGAGAAGGCAATGGCACTCCACTCCAGTACTCTTGCCTGGAAAGTCCCATGGATGGAGGAGCCTGGTAGGCTGCAGTCCATGGGGTCGCGAAGAGTCTGACACGACTTTGCGACTTCGCTTTCACATTTCACTTTCATGCATTGGAGAAGGAAATGGCAACCCACTCCAGTGTTCTTGCCTGGAGAATCCCAGGGACGGGGGAGCCTGGTGGGCTGTCGTCTATGGGGTAGCACAGAGTCGGACATGACTGATGCGACTTAGCAGCAGCAGCAGCAGAAGCAGGACATCTAAATTCATCAGCACAGAACAGGAATTAAAAATGTTCTTATCATATTATTGGTAATTTTGTTTTGAGATATAAATGCTTCTGTGAGCTCCAAGTCTGAGTGAATTCCGGGAGATGGTGATGGACAGGCAGGCCTGGTGTGCTGCGATTCATGGGGTCGCAAAGAGTCGGACACAACTGAGCGACTGAACTGAACTGAACTGAGCTCTATCCTATTTGTCTCTTGATTAGGGAGATTATTGCTCAGATTCTTCAGGACCACTGACATTTTCCATTTATTTCCAGGTACAATTTTCATTCTGAGGCAAAAACAAGCTGATTTGACAAATAAGACATTGATTTGTTCTGCCTGTCTCCTTTCTATAAAACATGACAAGACTCCACAAAAACGAACACAAAGAAGATACTGGGTCACTTGTGTGTGGAGAGAAAGAAGTCACCCCAATTCCACACATGTACATCTGGGTACACATAATAATGATAATTGGGTGTCATATAAATTGGGATATTGGGAAATCAATGTGTTCCACATAGTACTAATTGTAGAATTAAACAACTATTGAGAATTAAATGTCTTTTTGAGATGCTCACAATTTAATTTATATCTAAATGAAATGAATAGACATGACATATTTTGATAAAGAACAGTTCTGAACATGATCTCGTGACTAATTCTGTAGACAAAAAGATATGTTCCTCTGAGGAGCATTTTTAGATCAATCATTACTTTTGTGAATAATGATGTTTTGACATTGTTTAGTAACTATACAATTAAAGTTAATGCATGAATTTAAACTGCATGGTGAATGTAACCTTTCTTCATGATGTGACATTTAAAGCACCAGTCTTCCCCTTTGCATTTTTCAATTCAGTCTGTTTCCATAACAACCACTGAGATATATTTTTAGTGATTTACTTACTTACAAAAATCAAAGCTCTTGAAAGGCATGATGTCTTTTATTCCATTTCCCTCCTTTTTTTAATAGTTATTCTAAGAAATCATTTTCCTTTTCATTTACTATTTACTACTGCCTTTGACAGTGCTTAGTAAAGACTCTGTAATAGTGATTAAAAGCAATAACTGATAAATGATCAGATGTGAAAGAATCAAAAAGAGGAAGAAAATGAAGTTTAAAAAGGCACTCCTGAAAACTCTATCTGCCCTGACATTTATTTTCCAAATGTATAAAGGCCATCGCACAATAAGCAGCTAGCACACTTGCTCAGGTATGGAAAGAAATAAGGGTGAGCCTATGGAAAATAAGTCAATAGGTTTAATGAGAAATTTAACATACTCAAGCTTCTCTTTTTATTTACTTTTTCTTTGGTTTCTAAGAGAGGTTATGTTTGTGGGGCAATATCAGTTCATTTGCTATAGGCAGATATATGATTTTCTTCAGCCTGGTAAGTAAAAATAGACTAAGGGGATACTTGGAAAGAAAGAAGTTGAGGAAGATGACTGGTAAATAGTAACTGGAAAATGGTTAACTTATCATTTAATTATTAATACAGACATATTAATTATTAACATGAATAGATTTGCATTTCATTTTCTCATGCATTGGGGAATATGTGATATTTTAAATTCTTTTTTTTTAATTGAGGTTTAGTCACTTCACAAATGTTGTGTTAGTTTCTGCTGTACAGCAAAGTGAATTAGCCATATGTATACGCAATGCTACGTTTATCACCTACTCTAGAGCACAGGGAATTCTATTCAATGCTCATAGTAGTGTATATATTGGACTTCCCTGTAGCTCAAATGGTAAAGAATCTGCCTGCAATGCAAGAGACCCAAGTTTGATCCATGGGTCAGAAAGATCCTCTGGAGAAGGGAATGGCAATCCTCTCCAGTATTCTTGCCTAAAGAATCCCATGGAGGGGGAGCCTGACGGGCTACAGTCACCGGGTTAGACATGACTGAAGGGACTTAGCACACACGTTCAATATATTCTAATCAAGTCAAACAACATCATTGATAAAGTTACTAATAAAAGGCAAGTAATTTAAAACATGTTAATTTTGAAAACAAAATCCTACTAGACTTGGGTGTGGTTATTTTCAATAGCACATGATCTTTACTTCACCTCATTATTACAAGTTATTATTCATTATTTACTGCATTTCATTATTAGAAGTTTTAGCATGAAAGTGTCAGAATTTATAGCAGATTGGAAAAAATCTTAGGATTTAAAATCAGACAGAAATCTGAGTCACCAATTCTTTCCTACTTGCCACCAAGGTGAATTATTTCACTTTTTTAAAAATAATACACTATCTTCCCTTGAAATATGCCAATACTATCAACTTCTTAAAATGGGTTTGGTATATAAATAACTTAGATACTAGAAGTCCTTGGTCCTTATGATTTGGAGTAATTTGTTAACCTCTTAACAACATCTAATTTCATTATGTATTTGAATAATTATACTACATGTAATTCAGTATGATTGCAATTATGATGACACAATGGACATAAATATTGTTTGAAAATTATATTACAAATATGTACCTTATTACAAATAATCTTTTCTGCTTGTTTATTTTTATTTTTTAATATAAATTTATTTATTTTAATTGGAGGTTAATTACTTTACAATATTGTATTGGTTTTGACATACATCAACATGAATCTGCCAAAGGCATACACATGTTCTGAACCCTCCTCACTCCTCCCTCCCCATACCATCCCTCTGGGTCATCCCAGTGTACCAGCCCAGGGCATCCAGTATCATGCATAGAACCTGGACTGGTGATTTGTTTCATATATGATATTATACATGTTTCAATGCCATTCTGCCAAATCATCCCACCCTCGCCCTCTCCCACAGAGTCCAAAAGACTGTTCTATACATCTGTGTCTCTTTTGCTCTCTCACATACAGGGTTATTGTTACCGTCTTTCTAAATTTCATATATATGCGTTAGTATACTATATTGGTGTTTTTCTTTCTGGCTTACTTCACTCTGTATAATAGGCTCCAGTTTTATCTACCTCATTAGAACTGATTCAAATATATTCTTTTTAATGGCGGAGTAATACTCCATCATGTATATGTACCACAGGTTTCTTATCCATTCGTCTGCTGATGGACATCTAGGTTGCTTCCATGTCCTGGCTATTATAAACAGTGATGTGGTAAACATTGGGATACATGTGACCCTTTCAATTCTGGTTTCCTCGGTGTGTATGCCCAGCAGTGGGATTGCTGGGTCATAAGGCAATTCTATTTTCAGTTTTTTAAGGAATCTCCACACTGTTCTCCATAGTGGCTGTACTAGTTTGCATTCCCACCAACAGTTTAAGAGGGTTCCCTTTTCTCCACACCCTCTCCAGCATTTATTGATTATAAACTTTTGGATCACAGTCATAATGACTGGCGTGAAATGGTACCTCATTGTGGTTTTGATTTACATTTTTCTGATAATGAGTGATGTTGAGCATCTTTCCATGTGTTTGTTAGCAATCCATATATCTTCTTTGGAGAAATGTCTATTTAGTTCTTTGGCCCATTTTTTGATGGGTCGTTTATTTTTCTGGAATTGAGCTGCAGGAGTTGCTTGTATATTTTTGAGATTAGTTGTTTGTCAGTTGCTTCATTTGCTTTTATTTTCTCCCATTCTGAAGGCTGTCTTTTCACCTTGCATATAGTTTCCTTTATGTATATATGTGTATATATATATATATATATATATATATATATTTTTTTTTTTTTCTAGAAGCACGTAACTCATCACAAATCATGTACACAGGATAGAAAATGAGCCTTGAGCAGATGAATATGTGTTTTAAGGTGGTAAATCACTTCATCTAACACATAGATTGTTACTTTGCTCTTTTCTACCTTAACTGTAGACTATTTATAGCCTTAAAGTTCAGTTCAGTTTAGTTGTTCAGTCGTGTCCAAATCTTTGTGACTGACCCCATGGATTGCAGCAGGCCAACCTTCCCTGTCCATTACCAACTCCTGGAACTTACTCAAATTCATGTCCATTGAGTCAGTGATGCCATCCAACCATCTCAATCTCTGTTGTCCCCTTCTCCTCCTGCCCTCAATCTTTCCCACCATCAGGGTCTTTTCTACTGAGTCAGCTCTTTGCATCAGGTAGCCAAAGTATTGGAGCTTCAGCTTCAGCATCAGTGCTTTCAATGAATATTCAGGACTGATCTCCTTTAGGATGGACTGATTGAATCTGCTTGCAGTCCAAGGGACTCTCAAAAGTCTTCTCCAACACCACAGTTCAAAAGCATCAATTCTCTGGCACTCAGCTTTCTTCACAGTCCAACTCTCACATCCATACATGACTACTGGAAAAACCATAGCCTTGACTAGATGGACCTTTGTTGACAAAGTAATGTCTCTGCTTTTGAATATGCTATCTAGGTTGGTCATAACTTTCCTTTCAAGGAGTAAACGTCTTTTAATTTAATGGCTTCAGTTACCATCTGCAGTGATTTTGGAGCCCTCCCCACCAAAAATTAAACCTTCTCACTGTTTCCATTGTTTCCCCCTCTATTTGCCACGAAGTGATTGGACTGGGTGCCATGAGCTTAGTTTTCTGAATGTTGAGTTTTAAGCCAACTTTTTCACTCTCTTCTTTCACTTTTATCAAGAGGCTCTTTAGGTTTTAAAAAGCCATTACTAATTATAGAAAAGTAACTTTCCATGGAGTCATTGATGACTTCCCAAAATGACATTTTTTGATCTCCCTATTTTGAGTTCCATAGATTCTTAAACTTTATTCCCATGAAGTATCTCACCTTATTTCAGTTTCTTATTGCTTCAGTTTCCTTTTCTTTTATTTTGAATCTAATATTGAACACTTCTTGATTCAGGAAATTGCTTAAGGGTAAGACCCTGATGCTGAGAAAGATTGAAGGCAAAAGGAGAAGACAGAGGCAGAGGATGAGATGGTTAGACAGCATCACTGACTCAATGGACATGAATCTTAACAAACTCAGAGATAGTGAAGGACAGGGAAGCCTGGCATGGGTTTGCAAAACATCAGACATAACTTTGTGACTGAACAGTAACAAGGTAGTCAATATAAGGTATTGTTTTGTTTTGTTTTTAGCATGGAAACATGTATTATAATAAATTTGAAGGATTTTTTCCCTGCCTGTCATCCAAGAGGTTCCCTCATCCCATTGGTTACAATGACAAAGATGGTTGCTTGATAAGCATCTCTCAAACCCTTCAATAATCTTACTAAACTTAAGAAATTTTGGGCTAAGTAAGCGTTTTCTGAATTTAGAAAGCAGAGGATTTGAACTGCTTTATGGATAAAACAAAATAAAATGCTATTTTTTTCAATTAGTTTAGTTATTGAGGATACAATGGTGAAACTGACCATAGTTATGGCAGCCAATGCAGGGAAGAAAATAATATATCAGACACAAATACTCATGAAATTATAATGAAATGGCCATATTTGTCTTTATGCCACATTATAATGTATTATCATCTCACTTACAATTTTTGTATTTAGCCAAATGTATACAATTCAGATAATGACCTTTCTCTCCCAACCAAAGGACAGGAGAACAGCCATCTGGATTTAGACTGCTTGGACTGATGGAAACCTAGCTTCAGCTCAGTCACTTTGGGCAAGCTTTAAATTTGTCTATAACTCAGTTTCTTTATCCACAAAACAGGGATAATGATCATGCCTACCTCATCAGTCCTTGTAATGTCACAAATGAGATGATGTGTGAAATGCTTAGAAAATTTCCCAGCAAATAATAATCAGTCATATCCTCTTCATCCTCCTTTTCTTCCTTCCCTGTCTCCTCCCCTTCCTCCTCCTCCTCATCATGTTTAGATGGAGTATGATTTGTGCAGAAAAACTTCAAATGCTCTGATGACAACAGAAGGTACCAGTATTATTACACAATAACAATAAAAGCCTGGTTTTACGAATTGAAATGCAGGACAAAAGGGATACCATTCAAAGCAGAATCCAACCGTGGTAGAGGCTGACTAAGTGCTCTCAGTTTCCCTGTTTGGGTCATATAGGAAAGCTTTCTTTCCCATCATTCTGACAGGTACACTGGGATATGTCATTGGTTCCAGTCCATGTTGCCAAGATACAATGATGCATATCACTTCTAAATAACCATGTATCTCCATGATCATCTATTTATCCACTGTCCCTTATCTAATAAACTTACTCTTAGGCCTATGTTTAAGACATGGAGATGAGAGGCATGTTTAAGACATGTCACAAAGATCCCCTGGAGAAGGAAATGGCAATCCACTCCAGTATTCTTGCCTGTAAAATCCCATGGACAGAAAAGCTTGGTGGGCTACAGTCCATGGGGCTGCAAGAGTCAGACACAACTTGGCAACTAAACCACCAACCAATCACCACCAGATATGTTTAAGACATGAGAAGGGAGGAGCAGAGATCTCTGCATTCATTGTTGGAGGATCAAATGTCCTGTATCAGATTGAGCCATGAGTGAGAGCAAACTCTTATTATGCTAAGCTTTTGAAATTTCTGAGTTTGTTGAAGCTTCTATTCTAAATTTTCTCTAATGATTACTAAGTTAATACCACCCAGCTTTAAATGCATTCTTCTATATTCTTTTCCAAGATGCTGAAGTTGGGAGCTTTTAAACCAGATGTCTCCTTTGATATTTACTTCTTGGTCAGGTCCTGCCAATGCTAGTACTAAAAGATCTTCAGGTCAATAAACATGGTGAGTTATAGAGCTATGAGCTAATACAAGGTTATTGTTTTAAGCCATTAGTTATGACAATGTTATGCAGCTATAAAAAACTAACACAATTGACTTGTCTTTAATTTTAATGTAAATATTTCTAGAGCTCTACAGTTATATAAGCTATTTATAAAGTCTTAATAAATGTATTTTATCAAATTAAAGAATGCTCTTTCTGTTTTTCATTTATAATTAAGTTAAAAATCAATGTAGATATATGTTTAGTAATTTTTCTGAAACTGTAATAGAACCATATGGTGTTTCTCTATTCATAGTAAAACTAATATGTAACCTAAAAAAATAATAAATAACAGAAATCAAAAGACAAGAGGTTAGAGAAGACTCTTTTTCTGTAGCATATTCCAGCAAGGCTTTTTTGAGTCAGCAGTGGAAAATGGGTCTAGTTTCTAAGTTTTTTTCTTTTCTTTTATTTTTTTCACACGCATTGAACTATTTTTACTGTACCAACTCGTTTTTCCCATTTGAATATATAAGGATTACATTCCTTTCAGGGATATTGGTCCTAAATCCTCAGGGTCCTTCCTCTGAGCTCCATGTTTCTTGCACCAGTTGAGAAGTTAAGAACTGGACACCTTCTAGAAGTTGGGGTATATTTCTGAGAGGTCTCAGTCAACATTTTAGGTTCTAGTAACTCTAGCCTCCTGTCTGTGTTACTCTTTTGTGTAGGTGGTTGCTAGTTCTTGCGATTACTAAACTTGTGCAAATTTCTGACATTTTAAGTCTTCCAACAGCAGATTAAATAATTTTTATATCATATTTTCTGTAAAATCACAGCTTTCTGCTTTTCTCTGAGTGTGCTGCAGCTGTTATAACTATCCAAATACGGAAATCAGGAGCCAAAGTCTGTGGTACTATAATGAAAATCACAAATATGTGGATTTGTTTAATGTTTAAGCAACAGGGAGCAGGGAACTGATTTACAGAGGTAGAATGCTATTCATCTTTATGAAGTTTGGGCATAACTCTTGGCAAAATCTCTATTTGAATTAACTCAAGAGGCAGAAACTAGGCCTGTTGGGCTGGCAACACTCAAACTATATTGAAAAACAAAACTTCATAATGTATGTTAAATACTATCCACTACATTTAGCAAGGTGTTACAGGAGAAATATGAGGTCAGGAACTAAGTGGTTTGTGTGAAAGCAGATCTGACCAGACATAGAGAGAATCCAGAAGTTTCAGGGTTTGCTGGACTCAATGTATGGCTTCTTCTAAACCCCAACTGGTAGATCTGACCTTGAAGTGAGTAACAAAGTTCCAATGAAAAGTTATATTTGAATAAAGTGACTCAAGACTAATATTATATTTAAAGCTGACACTGAGTGGACCCTCTCAGCTGAACAAAGTATCGCTAGACAAAGATGTTGAAGATGTGGTCCTCTTATCTGCTTTTCAACATATGATCATGAGAAAGGGCATGGATAATTGAGATTTAAAAGCAACCAAGAAAGAACTTTCCTAGACACACAGACTATCAGGAAGCAAAGAGAAATAAGAACCCAAGCAGATTTCAGAGGCCTGTAGTACTAAAATACCATTATTCCAGAAGTATGAGCTTTGAAATACTTAAGACTTAAAAAAAACTATTGGCCCATAATTTTCCCCAAGCAGGGAAAAAAAAAAAAAAATAATGTGATACAAGTTTCTGTAGGCACTTCAAATGTGAACAGGGACAATAATAGAAGAGAGGCTAGAGAGAAGGATGTGCAAGTGAGTTCCGCTAGTGAGCAAGGTCAAAGCCAATTCAAGGATCCTCCCTTACCTCTCAGTCAGAGAGACTTGATAATGTCTGTCTAGCAGAAATTGACCCCTGATTTCCATATTTATCTTATTCTTTCTCCTTCCAAACATCAGTGCTTATTATGATTTACCTTTTCTTACCTCTCTCCTGCATACTGGGTATGTATGTATGTTGGGAGCTAGTTGCAAGGTATAGATAATTTATTTATAGGTGATTCACCATCACATCATTAGATGAGGATGATGAATAACAAAAGACTATGGACTTGAGCAAACTCCAGGTGATACTGAAGGACAGGGAAGCCTGGTGTACTGCAGTTCATGGGGTCACAAAGAGCTGGAAACAACTTAGTGACTGAACAACCACAACAATAATGGACTTTAATGGAATTCACTGAACATAAGAATTTTTAGTTATCTTTCTTGGAAAGCAATGCTTTTTTTCATGAAAGAGTAGAAACGTGACATGAATATGTGGTGGCCAGAGGACAGACTGTGGCAGAGATGTGCTAAGTGCTCACTAGTTCCATTTGCTTGTCCTGTCCATATGGCTTCCTGACACTCACCAGCCTCCTTTGCAGTTCAGATGGGTCTATGGGACTAGGTTTTGGCCAATGGAAGGATGCCTACACATTACAGGTTGCTCCATAATAGCTCATGCACAATGAACCACATAGCCTTTTCCTTTCCTCAGTGACCTAAGAGCTCCTGTGCTTAAGAAGGCAGTATAGAAAGATGGATGGAGTCTGAACAATCAGTGAACTTTTGACTATGAACCTAGGAGTACTGCCCTAGACATGTGCACTATGACATAAGAAATATTTAATTTTTTCTTAGATTTGGGGTTATGTTACAGTGACTGCAGGCTATCGCCCTAATACAGCAAGCCTTACCTTGAGAAGGAAGAATTCTAGTAACGCTAGGAGTAACATTTACTAGCTAAGTGACACTAAGAAAGTCACTTAATTTCTCTGGGCCATGAATGTAAAATATGTAAAATTTTGTACATATGTACAAAATAAAGTTAATATATGTAAAATAAAGCTAATATTGTTACCCAAAATTATAAGAGAAATCCAGGCTAAATGTTTTGCTCAAGATTGTTTTCTGGTTTGGATCTATGGTTCTACTAAATAAGAATTAAACACTAAAGCCACTATAATGAGATCACAGAAGTAATATATTTACTGAAAAATTTCTACCTATTGCATAATAGCTACAAAGTTTGGCTTTATGTATACATACTGTGCAACATGTATTTTGAGTGGTGTAAACTTATGCCAAGCAGTTTTATTGAAAACATTAACTTACAAAGGAGTATATTAGAGTGAGATGAACCATTGCAGAAAATGATTTCAAAGAATTTATTCCCCAGAACTTTGACTGTCCAATCAAATTGCAGTTTTTTTTATAAATACCATCAGCCTTTTTTTCCCACTGTCTAAGACGAGTGAAATTAAATAAGATTCCCACTTCTATGTTACATCAATTGAAAGCCTATTCCTTCCATTGGTGTATATTTAAATTCACTCAATAATATTTGTTCAGGATTATTATTTTTATGTAAAATTATAGAAATTATCAAATAATTCAAAAGCAAAATGAAACCTGTAACTTTTATATATGTTCAATTACATGTTCATAAATTAATAAATCAGGCCAATAAAAACACTTCTGTTCTCATAAATTGGTAAAACAGTAATTAAAATATAACTAACATGTCAATTAAACTAAGAGATTGAATGAAATCATCCTTCCTTAAATCAAAATGAAATACACTGCATGCAAAATCTTAACAAAGACCTTGTAAAACCTCTTTTGCTAAAAAGTTCTTTTCCTAATCACTGGAAAATAAAGCTAACTGAAGCCAAACATGTAAACTTAAAGCAGAAAACAATGCAAGAATGAGTATGTTATTGGTCTTCAAATAATTCTTGCAATTACTTAATTCACAATAGTATATCAAAATTATAATTTTTACATCCATATAAAGACACTTTTAGAATATTAGAAAATACAGAAGGTATGATTCTGACTTTTTCATTATTTTGGATAACCCTATTTGTTTTCCTCCATTGATTTCATTAAAAAAGTGTAGAATGCAAGATATAAACTTTAAATATCTCTTTAAGGTCACTGACATAATGGATGGGCAATGTCCAAAGAAACAGAAATAAAATGAATTGTTATTTAATCTGAATTAAACTCTAAATTCTATAAAATTATGATGATTACTACCCATTAAACAGCATCTATATAAACAATATCCATTGCAAAGCAGAGAACTGTTAACTTAGGAAGCCCTTCCCTCCCCGCCATTCCCGCAGCATCCATTCACACAAGCCATTCAAGGTACCATTGCTACACTCACCAGTGTGGAGGCTTGCGAGGTATCAGCCCACTCTTCTGAGCCCTCTGGGGTCCTAGTGGTGTTAGGAATCCTGCGAGGATTACAGGCTATTGCTTCACACCAGCCCAGCATTTTCTCCTTCCTCTTATACCTTTTCAATTTCTGAAGTCCTGAAAATAATTTACATTCCCTGAAACAGGTCACTTGCTTCAGTTGTCTGTTGTTGGAATATGTATATCATTGAAATTAAATATGCAACTGAATGAAATACCAGTGGAGACACTTTATTTTAGCCAGGAGTTATGGGGAGGAAAAGAAAGATATGCTATTAACTAAAAACCTCAGGGCCACAAGACAATGCAAATAATACTACTCAGAGCCTAATATTTCACACCCCAATTTATGACATCAAGGATCAGTTTCTAATGAGAAGTCCCTGCTTTGGAAGCTAAGAACGGACCCAGTTCCTGGTATATCTACATATTTCAGTGACTTCTAAAATTTGGCATAGCTTTTCAGGTGAATGTCTGTATCTGTAGATACAGAATGAATTAAATACAGGCCAGTGACAAAGATCACTCATTCTGGCAGTGACATGCTCCCTCATAGTGAAAAAGTGAAAGTAAAAGTGAAGTTAGTCGCTCAGTTGTGTCCTATTCTTTGCGACCCCATGGACTGTAGCCTACCATACTGTAGCTCCCTCATGAAGTTCTGCCAAATAAGGAAAGAGACATTTTAGTGCAAGAATGGTAAATTTAGTACCTGACATACATCACCAGTGCAATCTATTAAAATAATAATTAAAACATCTCACTAAATCATGAGTAAAAATATTCCACAACTCCTCCTAGTTTTTCAGATCTTTCCATTTAGGGGACTTTATTTTTTGTCTCTGAAAAAGCTATATCAACAATGACTTTTAATGTAATGTAATGTTGTTTCCTTGTAAAGTTTTACAGCCTAGTTTTCCACTCCACCACCCTTAGTAATTAGAAATAGTTTATTGCAGGTCTTTAGTTAAATGCATTACACTGTCAATTAAATATAAGAAATAATGTGGATTAATTATTTTTCACAGCATCCAAAGCAATTAGGAACCTGGTGGTTTATAACATTTCAGAGATTCAAAATAGCACATTTCACAAGACTAAGAAAAATAACATTAAGAAAGGCTGCACTAGCAGATTGATGAGTTATTTCTGTAAATGACAAAATACTCAAGTGAAATGGATCTGAACAATGTAAATAGGAAATTATTTTTAAAAACTCTCATAAAAATTAAATCTAAGATACTTAATGGATTGACTTTTTAAATAAGACTGGCAATCTCATATGAGTGAATCATTCATTTGAGGTACATGGAAATGGCAAATAGAGCTTCAAAACAATTGCTTGAATATGCAACAAATTATTAATGCTTGCCCCTTTAAACACATTGCTTGAAATTTATTGAAAACTCTTATCTACGTATTATAAAATCTGCATACCCAACTAATTCACATTCCACAGAGAATAAATATTTCCACATTCTTGATGCACAGTATCTTGGTTAGTCATCAGTTTTTAATTACATTTCTTGAAGTGTACTAAAAGCAAATGAAAATGAGTATCTTTATTCAAAAGCAGGTAGTGAAATGATACATAATGACCAAAACAGTTTAATGAAGCACAAACAAATGTTCAACTTGTAAGTCATTTGCTATTAAAAATAATTAACTCTATAATTAAATATCATTTTAGTGCTTATAATAAAATGTTGAATTCATGCATGAATAAAAAGCATAAAAATGTGGCCCACAAAATTATATCATCAGTACCTATTCTGGGATATGTTTGTTAAAGGCAGCAGGCTTGGTATCTGCTGTTTAGTTTCTGAGACTAAACACAACAATTTAATTTCATTTGTAAGCTTTTCTCATGGTGGTGATAATGTTTGCAGCTATATTCCTCCTTATTCAATCAACATTAATCCTAAAGCATTTTTGAGTCCCTATTATATTGTAGCTATTGAAGTATGCATGGAAAGGCCAAGAGAAGAGGTTTACTTTTATTTTGAGTCAGATTCAATGCAATATTCTTGAGAATTTTAAAACCCAAAAATAACTAGCATCTTCCAGACTCTCTAATTTTTAAAACTTGTATACATATTTGCTCAACTTTAAGGTGACTGCTTGCCCCCCTTGATCTTAGAAGTCCTCGTTGAACTTAGTTTTCTGCAAATCATTTTTTCTGAATTGTTTGGTTGAATAAGTCATTGTGACAGGGTTATTAAATTTGGGTTATACCTGCTGATGTAGTATAATAAACTATATTATATTAAATAATATTATATAATAGACAATATGTATAATATAACTATATTATATATAATAAACTCTTCAGTTTTAGGATTTTTTTGCATGTAACACATTATCTTAATCCTAGAATGATGATTAAATAGGTTAATTCATCTAAGAGGTTAGAATATACACTTTTTTAACCTAAATAATGTGTTCATAATAATCAGAATATTTACCATGTCCTGTCTGTTGTGGGAAAACAGAAAAGAAACATGATATAAAGTCAGAGCTTGAAAGACTGGAAAGCTTTTCATTAAACTTGGACATATTCAGAAGTACATTCACAAAGAAATTTAACTGTGTGAAACGACCAGAACAATCTAACTAGAAAGTATCACTTCAGGATTTCATTATATGAATAAACAATGTGTGAGATTATAAGAAAGGCCTCTGATGGTTACATTCCTACATCTTGACATTTACATCATCTTATTAAAGTTTTGTTAATGATGTGGTCAGTATAATATGCATTCACTCACATTATCAGTTACCTTAGAGTCAAAGAATCATATCTGAAAGAAACCAATCTTTAAACTGAACCAAAGGAAGCAGCTTGGGTGTAGGTGAGTTGAGAGAGAGAGAGACAGGAATGAAAGACGTGCGGCAACACTTCATCCCATAAATTCCTGTGGGAAAGTGACTGATGGTCACTAAAGACTATATCTTCTGTTATCACAAAACACTCAGACTTGAGGTTACACTTCAGAACAGTATTTTGGGAACACTGATTACAATGTACAAATTCCAGAAAGTTTAGGTTATAGGTTTGAGATAACTAATGGGTTAAAAATGTTGATTGCTGAGCCTCTGAAGACCAGTATTATTCCTGCACAGGTCTGTAGCACTCATCGTGTTCTGAAGTGTAAGGATGTAATGTCAGTCAGAAGTGTAGGAGACAGGAAGAATAAAAGCAAAGCAGGCCCCAGCAAGGGCCACAAAAGAAAATTATAATTATTGATAAAGTGGATGCTATAAGGAATGAAGACTCTTGGAACAAGTCCAGAGGGAACAGTTCATAGTTTTGAAAACAAGATATGATCCTAGGGTTGGACTGTTTCTCAACTGGTTTCTCAGAGTCACATGTTTTATGTATCTGGGGGAAAATCTATATATAAGAATATTAATCTTAGTTACTGATTTGTTATTGATTACTGTTTCTTTGTTACTCAGTGGTTAATGATCACTTTGTTCTTTGACCCTGAAGACCACATGAGTTACAGGTTAACTCCCCGCATATTCTTTCTTCACGGCTGCAAGTGTGATAAAGCTGGCTTGGGTTCAGTTTTGGCACCTTCGCCTTGGAGCGCTGTTGGTCCCCTGATCCTTGCTTCTCACTGTGTCTTGTGAATTTGCTTCTCACTGTGTTTTCACTTTTCAATTCTTGTGTCTCATTTCTCATTCTCTTGCCCTATCATCTCACATGCTAGTAAAGTAATGCTAAAAATTCTCCAAGCCAGGCTTCAGCAATACGTGAACCGTGAACTCCCTGATGTTCAAGCTGGTTTTAGAAAAGGCAGAGGAACCAGAGATCAAATTGCCAACATCCGCTGGATCATGGAAAAAGCAAGAGAGTTCCAGAAAAACATCTATTTCTGCTTTATTGACTATGCCAAAGCTTTTGACTATGTAGATCACAATAAACTGTGGAAAATTCTGAAATAGATGGGAATCCCAGACCACCTAACCTGCCTCTTGAGAAATCTGTATGCAGGTCAGGAAACAACAGTTAGAATTGGACATGGAACAACGGACTGGTTTCAAATAGGAAAAGGAGTAAGTCAAGGCTGTATACTGTCACCCTGCTTATTTAACTTATATGCAGAGTACATCATGAGAAACGCTGGGCTGGAAGAAACACAAGCTGAATCAAGATTGCCAGGAGAAATATCAATAACCTCAGATATGCAGACGACACCACCCTTATGGCAGAAAGTGAAGAGGAACTTAAAAGCCTCTTGGTGAAAGTGAAAGTGGAGAGTGAAAAAATTGGCTTAAAGCTCAACATTCAGAAAACGAAGACCATGGCATCTGGTCCCATCACTTCATGGGAAATAGATAGGGAAACAGTGGAAACAGTGTCAGACTTTATTATTTTGGGCTCCAAAATCACTGCAGATGGTAATTGCAGCCATGAAATTAAAAGACGCTTACTCCTTGGAAGGAAAGCTATGACCAAACTTGACAGCATATTCAAAAGCAGAGACATTACTTTGCTGACTAAGGTACGTCTAGTCAAGGCTATGGTTTTTCCTGTGGTCATGTATGGATGTGAGAGTTGAACTGTGAAGAAGGCTGAGTGACAAAAAATTGATGCTTTTGAACTGTGGTGTTGGAGAAGACTCTTGAGAGTCCCTTGGACTGCCAGGAGATCCAACCAGTCCATTCTGAAGGAGATCAGCCCTGGGATTTCTTTGGAAGGAATGATGCTAAAGCTGAAACTCCAGTACTTTGGCCACCTCATGCAAAGAGTGGACTGATTTGAAAAGACTCTGATGCTGGGAGGGATTGAGGGCAGGAGGAGAAGGGGAGGACAGAGGATGAGATGGCTGGATGGCCTCGCTGACTCGATGGACGTGAGTCTGAGTGAACTCCAGGAGTTGGTGATGGACAGGGGGCCTGGCGTGCTGTGATTCATGGGGTTGCAAAGAGTTGGACATGACAGCGACTGAAATGAACTGATTGTGCTTTCGGAAACCTTGCTTGTCGAGCCGGTCTTGACAAGAAGGGTAGACAAATTACGAACATTTCTAATTAACCCTAATTCACTTTAAACTCTAAGTAGCATTAGTAATATGTCAGAATGGAAAAGTGATCGATCATTAAGTATTCATGTTAATTTCCATCTAGCCATTGAGCCAAGCTAATATGAGACACAGCAATGAGGAGCTTATATAATGATCACAGGAAATTGAGATTCAATTAAGCTTACTTTTTAATATGCTTATACCTAGGAGACATTTAATTTAATAAATATAAGCACAGTGCATTTTCTGTGAACTAAATTGACAACAAGTTAAGATTAGGTAGAAAAAAATGCAAGGTAATTGTATATATGTCATAGAAAGTAATTTACTTTTAATTCAGGAAACATTTACAAAACACTTGTGCCATATACTGTGCTTGGAACTATTGGTAAAAGGAATAAAGGAATCTGGAGGGAATTCCTGGTGTTTGAGTGGTTAAAATTTCACCTTCCAATGCAGGGTGGTGTGGGTACAATCCTTCCAAACCCTATGCCTTGTATCCACATCCCACGCCTTGTCGCCAAAAAGCCAAAAACATAAAGCAGAAGCAATCTTGTAACAAATTCAATAAAAGCTTTAAAAATGGTCACATAAAAAGAAAATCTTAAAAAAATCTGGAGCTTTGAGGTAGAAGGAAAACTGACAAGTAGATCAACTTTTAACAACAGTGCAATGAGTATAATAAGAACTTTGAGAAAAGACATTTGACTTAGTATCTGCTGAAGGAGACCATTGACTTTGGACAACTTTCCAAAGAAAATAAAACTACAAATAAAGTATATGAAAATTAAAATTCTTACTAATCCAAAGGCTTCTACCACTACTGGCTGTGTTACACAACTCCAGGGTCCTCATTCCCATTGTCATCCACATAAACGACACTGAGATCCAGGGGGTGCTCTTCACATAGCAGCACTGTGTGAGCTGAGCTCCTGCAGGTAGCAGCCCAGCAGAAAGAGAGCCATGCCAATTTCTCTAGGTGATACGTATTACATGTATCTTACAATGCTCTACATTTAAAGCAATTCAACCTTAAAATTAGAACTTTTATTTTCTGATAGAAAAAAATGCAGTTGCATGCATCTACCTTGTCTGTCTACCTCTTCAACTCTTTCTTTCCTAAAAGATTGCCCACTGCATGTCATATCCAGGAAAGTACAGTTAAGGGCCTGCTCTCTTCATCACACACATGTAACTGAGAAGGCTTCCTGAACCTGCTCATGTAGGCAATTATCCTCAAATTTGAGACTTGACAATAGTCCTCATCTAAGAATTTGAAAGGATTTTTCCAACAAATATTTTAGGGATTTGGTTCTAAGTGTCCATAAGATATAGGCCTCAACTATTAAACACTTTCCCCCACTAATAAACATGAAGATCAATCTCCTTTATGAAAGAAACAATTTGCAAATAAGAAAACTGGCAGTTGGGAATAGGTTTCCCTTCCTCAGAGAATTAATGCCTTTTCTTTGAAAAGGTGTGTGTGTGTGTGTGTGTGTGTGTGTGTGTGTGTGTGTTTCAGGAGTCCTCTCTAGACCCTCAGAAGGCTATACCATATATGCCTAACATAGCAACTGCTACTCTGGATGGCTGCATGAATGTTTCGAAGTACTCACACACAACTGTGAACTGTCCTTGAAGACATGGAGTTCTAATGACCACCAAAGACTGGAAGTCTTTAGACCAGACAGTCTTTAAACTAGATAACTGTTTGTTAAATTTACTGCTATGAAAAGGAAGTACGTCCTGGGGGTCTTTTGATTTCTACGAGTAGAATGTGAGGTTCTCAAATGGACAGAGAGGTTCATAGTTGCCTTCTAGGATGTGGAACAGTGATATGGAGACCAATACATAACTGTTGATAATAAAATAAATGGCAAAGTACAGAAGAGCTCTCCCCTTTTGAGTAAAGCTAGGAAATGGGAACAATCATAAAGTGACTCATGGTGAAGGTTTAAATTCCTAAGTGCTTTTGGCTTGAACTATAGTTGTTTAGTATATAGTTTTCTTTTTAAAAATCCTCCCTCTACCTTGCAATTCCTCTTAGAAGCACCTATCTTTCTGTAGAGTTTTATAAATTACTTTAACCTTGTGAGGAAATCTGGGGATGAATTAAAAAAATGTCACACAAAAGGAAGAGGAGAGCCTCTTCTCTCCCCTCTGTTGGGGCAGTTCAGAGATAAGGTTTTTGAACAGACAGTCTTGGTATGAGCCACAACCCTAAGGTCTTTATAAAATGAGGAAAGGGCATCTTCCAGATCAGCAACTTTGGGAAAACTATAAAGCAGTGACTATTTCAGTCTTTTTCGTTTGTTTGTTTTGTTTCTAATTTTAATGGAAACATACTAGTTACAGTCAATATATTCTACATTTTACTAATTTGAGTAGATAAGGAACGACTAAGCGACTGAACTGAACTGAACTGACCTGAAGGAATTCATTCAAATGATATTGAGTTACTCATGGAAAATCTTAGAATGCTGAAGAACAGAAATACAGAGCCAGAAACAGTGCTCCAAAAGATAACATAGAATTTGTGTGGTGAGGTCACCACTGCTGCTGCTTTACACAGAATCCCCAGCTTACTCTACTGACACCATGGATTTTGGGCTCTCAGTATCCCTACTACTGGCCACCTGGGAACCTATGGCTGCCCATAGTCCAGATGGAATTTCCACAGCCCTTGTACCTTTGTGTCATTAGCTTGCTATTCAAGTCTTAATACAAATGCAGATGAAGAGAGGGTCACATTCAAATACCCACACTGAAAATGAGGGGCTATTCTTCGGTGATGGCAGACAAGCTTCTTTCTGAATGTGGTGCTCGTTCAACACTTAGCACATGGTTGGGCCAGCCTTTGAGACGTCAAAAGTGAAGTATTAATATGACATTTGTTTTTCTCTTTCTGACTTACTTGAACACAAACAATTATTAGAGAAATCAAAACCATAATGAGGTACCACCTAATACTAGTCAACAAGACCATCATCACAAAATCTACAAACAATAAATGCTGGAGACGGTGTGGAGAAAAGAGAACCGCCGTGCACCATAGGCATAAAATTGATACAGCTCCTATGGAGAACAGGAATGGAGGATCCTTAAAAAACTGAACATAGAACTACCATACCCCAGGAATCCCATTACTGGGCATATACCCTGAGAAAATCTACTTCCCAACATAAGTGAAAAGACTATGAAGAATGGAAAACAGAAAAGAGCACCACATGCAAGAACTATGGGATTATTTCAGAAGATGTAACACATGAATAATTGGAATACCAGAGAAGAAATAAAGATAACAAAGCATAAGAAATATTTGCAGAACACAAGGTTAATGTTCAAAAGGCAAGTGTTTTCCTATATATATGAATGCCTATGTCTGTGAAGTTAAAATTTGACATTTTAAAAACAATACCACTTTCAATAACAACAGAAAAGAAATATTTAGGTATAAATTTAACAAAATTGTTAATGGATCTTTGTGTAAAACTATTATATTTTGATTACAAAATTGGATAAAATCTTAATAAATACCAACAAATTTTGTGTTCATAGATGACAAGACAATATTGTTAAGATGACAGTTCCTTCTACCTTGAGCTATAGTTTCAATACAATCTCAATCAAAATTCCAAAAAGCTGTTTTTGGTGATACTGATAAAAATAATCTGAAGTTTATATAGAGAGGCAAAGCACTTAAAACAACAAGCACAATCATGAAGAAGAACAGAGCTGAAGGATTCATACAATGAAGCTTCAAAACTTACCATAAATTTACAGTAACCAAGTCAGTGTGACATTGGCAAAAGAATGAACGTATAAAACAATGGAAGACTGGAGAATCCTAAAAAAAGCTAAAAAACCACATAATTATTATGAACTCATCTTTAGAAAGGGGCAAAGGCAACTCAATGGAGAAAAGATAGATTTTTTTTCAATAAATGGTTCTGGAAAACTGGATATCCACAAGAAAAAAAAAATCAAGTATAAACCAGAACCTTACACCTTTCACAAAAAATAACTCAAAATAGATCATAGGCCTAATTTAAATTGAAAACTATAAAACTTTTAGAAGAAACTCAAAGGAGAATAACTTTGGCTGCAGCAATGAAATATTAGATAGATCAGTAAAATCCTGATCCATGAATGAAAAACTGACACTAGAATTTAAAATTATAAACCTTTATTCTCTGAAAGACTTAAGGGAATGAAAATTCAAGTTATAGGGAGAAAATATTTGAAAACTGCATATCAGATAAAGGACTTGCATCCGAAATATACAAAGAGTTCTTAAAGATCAATAATAAGAAAACAATCCAGTTTAAAAAAAAAAAAATCTGAACAGAAACCTCACCAAGAGGATTATACAGATGGCAAATCAGCATATGAAAGATGCTCATCATCAGATATCATTAGGGAACTTAAAACAATGAAATACCACTACATATTTATTGGAATGGCTTGAATCCCAAGAGGATAACACCAACTGCTGGACAAGAATACAAAGCAACAGGAACTTTCATTTATTGTTATTAGGAATGCAGAATGGTGTAGCCAATTTGGTACTTTCTTGCAAGGCTAAATATTACCATAAAATCAAACAATTGCACTTATAGCTATTTACCTGACTGATTTGTGAATTTATGTTTCCACTAAAACCTGCACACAGGTGTTTCTAGTGTTTTGTTCATAATTGCTGAAAACTAGAAGCAACTGATACAGCTTTCAATAGGTGAATAGATAAAGAAATTGTGGACTATTTTTATAATGGTACATTTTTCAGAAACAAAAAGAAAGTTATTAAGCCATAAAAAGGCATAAATGAATCTTAAAACCATATTGCTCTGTTAGAGAAGCCAGATTAAAAAGCACTGTGTTATGTATGATTCCAGCTATGTGACATTCTGGAAAAGATAAAATTCTAGGAATAATAAAAATAATCAGTGATAAGGCAGTGAAACTGTTGTGTATGACACTGTAATCAATCGTGACCATTTATAGAACTTCATAGCACAAAATGTAAACCTGAAAATGGATGTAAATTCTCAGGCAAGCACATACTCCTCAGTTCTGTCTCATCACAACAAAGATTTGGAGTGACGGACATTCAAGCCCTTGGTGTGTCACAGCTCTTGGGTCTTGGACAGACCATGTTATAGCTCTTAGACAAATCAATGTTACAGCTCTGTGTCACAGCTCTATTTTATTTAGAAAATAGCAGGAAAATCCATCCTCAAGGCATGAGGGCATGCCGACCCAAAGACGTGAAGAGAAGAGAGTGGGGAGAGCGCCCCAGTGCATGGAAGAGAGAGAGAGAGAGACCCCTGGCTCTTTGGGACCCAAAGACGCGAAGAGAAGAGAGTGGGAGAGCGCCCCAGTGCATGGGGGAGAGAGAGAGAGAGACCCCTGACCCTTTGGCTCCTCTTTTTACGTTTTTCCCTCCCCCAGGCCTGCCCTATGTAAATTGGGCTAGCCAGGAATGTTGTTTATTCTACCTGAGGTCCTCACTCCAGTCCTCGGACTTTCCTTTGTTCTATTTCAGCTGGCTCTCCCCTTCCTTATCTTTTAGCCACTGCCATTCTGGACTCCTATTTCCTATTCTAACTACCTAACACAAATTAAAACATCATTTAAAAGGTTGGGAGGTCCCAAGATGAAATGAGAAAAATACTATCTAAATATATGACAAACGTATGAAATGACCTCATCAAGAAGTGTGAGGGCAAATGTGCTGAGCTAAGTAATTTAGAATAGAGTCTGTTAGATTAAAAAAAAAAAAAAATCTGTAGATCAGCACTGTGCTCTAGTTCACGTATTTATCCCCCACAGAAATATGGGTTGACAGTTCTGATGGAGCTAGACAAGTATGCTGGAATTGAACAACAAAGTAAGTGGTTGGCAGTTAAGGAGGGCCAATTTCTCAGTGCTGGGGTGGGAGGTTACAGATAAGTGGGGGTAGAAGGCACATGCCATATAGTATTAGATATGCAAACATCAGTATGAACTCCTGTTTACCTTGGTACGTGCTAAGCTGCTTCAGTAATTCCTGATTCTTTGTGATCCAATGAACTATAGACTGCCAGGCTCCTCTATCCATGGGATTGTCAAGTCAAGAATACTGGAGTGGGTTGCCATGCCCTCCTCCAAGGGATCTTCCTGACCCAAGAATAGAACCCATGTCTCATATTTCCTGAACTGGCAGGTGGATTCTTTACTACTAGTGCCACCTGGGAAGCCCCTTGTTAACCTTAAATGTGAGAGGGTAACAGGCAGAAAGGCGAGGGGTCTCCAAACGGAGGAAATAGGCTGCAGGTGTCAGACTTTTTTTTTTTTTTTAATCTTTCTCTTAAGCAGCAGGAGGAAACAAACTAGCAACATTCTTTTCCTTCACTATACAAATTTAAAAAGAGGTTTCTCTTAAAATACTGTGTTGCCATAATGACACCTGGTTCCACCTGAACTTAACTTTTCTCAAATCTTGAGCTAACCAATGCATTTTTTCTTATGGAAATATTTTTCTTAAGCTATGTTAATGTACTATGCATTTACCCCAGACTCTGTCAAGTCCACCTAAAGGCTCAGAACTGACTTGACAAACCAGTATGTTATCCTCATACATTGTTCTCCTAATCCATGTAAATAGAACTATTTGTATGGTAATATGCCCTTCTACAAGATTCAAATCAATCATTTTATGGCCAGGGATGACTCATCTGGTGCCAGGATTATCTCAAAACTCATCTTGTGAGTGAGGGGCCTGGTGCCTGAGTTTTGAGACATTTCCTTTCTTTTATTAACAGACTGCTAGTAGCTGTATAATATCCAGCTAAAGACTAGAAGGAGGGTATTCTTTCAGCTCCACTTCGAATGTCTATGTCAGAAGCTTTCTCTATCTCCTCCATACTTTAATAAAACTTTACTAGACAAAAGCTCTGAGCAATCAAGCCTCGTCGCTGGCCCTGGATTGAATTCTTCTCCAGAGGCCAAAAATCCCGGTATCTTTTGTGGCTCAGCAACAACCTTTCAACTGCATACAGAAAGAATTATAAATGTGAATATATACGGATTAGAACATGTACATATACCTCCTTGCTTCTATCATTTGAGAGGCAGCTCAGTAGCAATGAATGTTCCTGGTGCCCAGATTTGGGTTTCTAATATTGGTACTTGAATGAGTGAATTTAACTCAGATGACCATTAAATCTACTACTGTGGGCAGGGATCCCTTAGAGGAAATGGAGTAGCCATCATGGTCAACAAAAGAGTCCTAAATGCAGTACTTGGATGTAATCTCAAAAACAACAGAATGATTTCTGTTTGTTTCAAAGGCAACTCATTCAATATCAGAGTAATCCAAGCCTATGCCCCAACCAGTAATGCTATAGAACCTGAAGTTGAATGGTTCTATGAAGACCTACAAGACTTTTTAGAATTAACAACCAAAAAAGATGTTCTTTTCATTATAGGAGACTGGAATGCAAGAGTAGGAAGTCAAGAAACACCTGGAGTAACAGGCAAATTTGGCCTTGGAGTACAGAATGAAGCAGGGCAAAGGCTAATAGAGTTTTGGCAAGACAATGCAATGGTCATAGCAAACACCCTCTTCCAACAACACAAGAGAAGACTCTACACATGGACATCACCAGATGGTCAACACTGAAATCAGATTGATTATATTCTTTGCAGCCAAATATGGAGAAGCTCTATACAGTCAGCAAAAAACAAGACCAGGAGCTGACTGTGGCTCTGATCATGAACTCCTTATTGCCAATTCACTCTTAAATTGAAGAAAGTAGGGAAAAAGACTAGCCCATTCAGGTATGACCTAAATCAAATCCCTTATGACAATAGAGTGGAAGTGAGAAATAGATTTAAGGGATTAGATATGATAGATAGACTGCCTGATGAACTATAGATGAGGTTTGTGACATTGTACAGGAGACAGGGATCAAGACTATCCCCATGGAAAAGAAATGCACAAAAGCAGAATGGGTGTCTGGGGAGGCCTTACAAATAGCTGTGAAAAGAAGAGAAGCAAAGAGCAAAGGAGAAAATGAAAGATATAGGCATCTGCAGAGTTCCTAGTAGCAAAAAGATATAAGAAAGCCTTCCTCAGCAATCTATGCAAAGAAATAGAGGAAAACAACAGAATGGGAAAGACTAGAGATCTCTTCAAGAAATTTAGAGATACCAAGGGAACATTTCATGCAAAGATGGGCTCGCTAAAGGACAGAAATGGTATGGACCTAACAGAAGCAGAAGATATTAAGAAGAGATTGCAGGAATACACAGAAGAACTGTACAAAAAAGATCTTCATGACCAAGATAATCAAGATGGTGTAATCACTCACCTAGAGCCAGATATCCTGGAAAGTGAAGTCAAGTGGCCCTTAGAAAGCATCACTACGAACAAAACTAGTGGAGGTGATGGAATTCCATTTGAGCTATTTCAAATCCTGAAAGATGATGCTCTGAAAGTGCTGCACTCAATATGCCAGCAAATTTGGAAAACTCAGCAGTGGCCATAGGACTGGAAAAGATCAGTTTTCATTCCAGTTCCAAGGAAAGGCAATGCCAAAGAATGCTCAAACTACCACACAATTGCACTCATCTACATGCTAGTAAAGTAATGCTCAAACTTCTCCAAGCCAGGCTTCAGCATTACATGAACTGTGAACTTCCAGATGTTCAAGCTGGTTTTAGAAAAGGAAGAGGAACTGGAGATCAAATTGCCAACATCCACTGGATTATCGAAAAAGCAAGAGAGTTCCAGAAAAATATCTATTTCTGCTTTATTGATTATGCCAAAGCCTTTGACTGCATGGATCACAATAAACTGTGGAAAATTCTGAAAGAGATGGGAATACCAGACCACCTGACCTGCCTCTTGAGAAATCTATATACAGGTCAGGAAGCAACAGTTAGAACTAGACATGGAATAACAGACTGGTTCCAAATTAGGAAAAGGAGTATATCAAGGCTGTATATTGTCACCCTGCTTATTTAACTTCTATGCACAGTACATCATGAGAAATGCTGGGCTGGATGAGCACAAGCTGGAATCAAGATTGCCAGGAGAAATATCAATAACATCAGATATGCAGATGACATCACCCTTATGGTAGAAAGTGAAGAGGGACTAAAAAGCCTCTTGATGATAGCAAAAGAGGAGAGTGAAAAAGTTGACTTAAAGATCTTCAGAAAACTAAGATCATGGCATCTGGTCCCAATACTTCATGGGAAATAGATGGGGAAACAGTGGAAACAGTGTCAGACTTTATTATTTTGGGCTCCAAAATCACTGCAGATGATGGTTGCAGCCAAGAAATTTAAAAACACTTACTCCTTGGAAGGAAAGTTATGAGCAACCTAGATAGCATATTCAAAAGCAGAGACATTACTTTGCCACCAAAGTTCTGTCTAGTCAAGGCTATTGTTCTTCCAGTGGTCATGTATGGATGTGAGAGTTGAACTGTGAAGAAAGCTAAAAGCCAAAGAATTGATGGTTTTGAACTGTGGTGTTGGAGAAGACTCTTGAGAGTCCCTTGGATTGCAAGGAGATCCAAGCAGTCCATCCTAAAGGAGATCAGTACTGGGTGTTCTTTGGAAGAACTGATACTAAAGCTCCAATACTTTGGCCACCTCATGCAAAGAGTGGACTCATTTGAAAAGACTTTGATGCTGGGAGGGATTGGAAGCGGGAGGAGAAAGGGACAACAGAGGATGAGATGGCTGGATTCCATCACGGACTCGATGGACATGAGTTTGTGTGAACTCTGGGAGTTGGTGACGGACAGGGAGGCCTGGCGTGTTGCAATTCATGGGATCAGAAATAGTCGGACATGACTCAGCAACTGAACTGAATTGAACTGAATATTGGTACTCAGCTCAGTTCAATTCAGTTCAGTAGCTCAGGGGTGTCTCACTCTTTGTGACCCCATGGACTGCAGATGCCAGGCTTTCCTGTCCATTATCAACTATAAGAACTTACTCAAACTCAGGTCCATGAGTTGGTGATGCCATCCAACCATCTCATCCTCTTTTGTTCCCGTCTCCTCCCACCTTCAATCTTTCCTAGCATCAGGGTCTTTTCAAATGAGTCAGTTCTTCACATCAGGTGGCCAAAGCATTGGAGTTTCAGCTTCAGGATCAGTGCTTCCAATGAAAATTCAGGACTGATTTTCTTTACGATGGACTGCTTGGATCCACTTGCTGTCTAAGGAACTCTAAAGAGTCTTCTCCAATACCACAGTTCAAAAACATCAATTCTTTGCTGCTCATCTTTCTTTATAGTCCAATTTTCATATCCATACATGACTACTGGAAAAAAAAACAAAAACAAAAACAAAAACATAGCTTTAACTAGATGAACCTTTGTTGGCAAAGTAATGTTTCTGCTTTTTAATATGCTGTCTAGGTTGATCATAGCTTTTTCCAAGAAGCAAGCATCTTTTAATATCATGGCAGTTATTTTAGAGCCCTCCAAATACAGTTTGTCACTGTTTTCACTGTTTCCCCTAAGCTCTTCCCTGTATTCCTCAAACTTGTCAAAGGCATGAAGCAAGCAAGTCTAGGAAACTGTCATAGCCAAGAGAAACCTAAGGAGACATAAAGAATAAATGTATCTTAAATGGGATCCCAGAGAAATGAAGGTATGGGGTAGGAATAAAGGGAATCCCAATAAAGGACAGACTTTAGCTAATTTTAATGTAGTATTATAGACTCATTAATTATAACAAATATACCATTCTGATGTAGGATAATAATAGCAGAAATTGCATACAAGTTATATGAGAACTCTTTGTATTAGGTCTCAGTTTCCCATAAATCTTAAACTTATATAAAATTTAACAGTTTATTTAAGAAATAAATATGTGTTTTATTATTTTAGGTCCATGAAAACTATACTTTATTTTATCATACAGTTCTAATCAATAGGCAGTAGAAAAGTATACATTTTTAAAGACTAATGTTTAATTAGTCCAACAAATTATTCTAAATTCAGTTCAGTTCAGTCGCTCAGTTGTGTCCGACTCTTTGCGACCCATGAATAACAGCACGCCAGGCCTCCCTGTCCATCACCATCTTCCAGAGTTCACTCAAACTCACATCCATCGAATCAGTGATGCCATCCAACCATCTCATCCTTTGTTATCCCCTTTTCCTCCTGCCCCCAATCCCTCCCAGCCTTAGAGTCTTTTCCAATGAATCAACTCTTCTCATGATGTGGCCAAGTACTGGAGTTTCAGTTAGCATCATTACACGGTTCATATGCTTATTACAGAGAAAAGTTGTAGATAAATTTGAACACTTGATGAAGTCATTTTCACATTCTAAGGAGAAATAAATAACTACAAGATCCTGGCAGTAAAGTTTGTATAACTTGGTTATGGTTCAAAGGTGACCAAATTGATTTTTGTCACCCTGTTTATTTAACTTATATGCAGAATATATCATGCAAAATGCCAGGTGGATAAAGCACAAACTGGAATCAAGTTTTCGAGGAGAAATATCAATAAACTCAGATACACAGATGACACTACCCTTATAGCAGAAAGTGAAAAGGAACTAAAGAGCCTCCTGATGAAAGTGAAAGAGGAGAGTGAAAAATCTGACTTAAAACTCAATATTAAAAAAACTAAGATCATGGCATCTGGTCCCATTGCTTCATGGCAAATAGACAGGGAAATGATGGAAACAGTGAGAGATTTTATTTTCTCAGCCTCCAAAATCACTGCAAATGGTGACTGCAGCCAAGAAATTAAAAGATGGTTACTTCTTGGAAGAAAAGCCAAGACAAATCTAGACAGCATATTAAAAAGTTGAGACATTACCTTACCAATGAAGGTCCAACTAGTCAAAGCTCTGGTTTTTCCAGTAGTCATGTATGGATGTGAGAGTTGGACTATAAAGAAAACTGAACACTGAAGAATTGATGATTTTGAGCTGTGGTGTTGGAGAAGACTCTTGAGTGTTTTTTGGACTGCAGGGAGGTCAATCCAGTCCATCCTAAAGGAAATCAGTCCTGAATATTCATTGGAAGGACTGATGCTGAAGCTGAAGCTCCAATACTTTGGCCACCTGATGTGAAGAACTGACTCAGTGGAAAAGACCCTGATTCTGGGCAAGACTGAAGGCCTGAGGAGAAGGGGATGACAGAGGATGAGATGGCTGAATGGCATCACCAACTAGATGCACATGAGTTTGAGCAAGTTCTGGGAGTTGGTAATGAATGGGGAAGACTGGCATGCTGCTTTCCATGGGGTCACAAAGAATTGGACACAAGTGAGTGATTGAACTGAACTGAAATTGATTTTACTCAAAATTCCAAACAAAATAATCACCATGGTTTAAAAATAGGCCAACTTCTAGCCTCATCCCTCTAGAAATGAGGGAATTTAGAGAAAGAGTGAAATTTGTAATATTTAGTGTAATACCTTTGAAGGATATGTTTTGCTGTATGCATCAAACATGCACACTTCCTCAAAAATTCTGTTTACCAAAGACTTGAAAGTTTGATCATATAAATAGGAAAAACAAAAAACAGGAACCTTGAGTTCCTTGAGTTGCTTTGAGAACACATTTAAAAGATATGTTTATCTTTTTAATCATACAAAATTTAGCAAATCATTGACTTTATACTTAGAGTATTCTAAGTATAATCAAGAAAAAAACATTGCCAATGTGAATTTTTCTGATTGTAATAAATTTGTGATTGATCCCAGAAAGTTATGTCTCACATGTGAAAGTCATAGAAATTTCTAGATGTTTCCCTAAAGTTTTTAAATATATAGTATTTATTCTCATGAGGTCTAAAAATAAGATGAGTTTCTTTTTTAATTCTCTTCATTTCTGAGCTGATTCCAAGTTAATTGTGTCACTCACTATTCAAGTGAAGTTTCTGAAAAGCATATGCCTTTGTAACAAGCAGAGTGTCCTGGACACTGCACATCAGATATTTTAAATACTTTTCATTGTCCCCCTTTAAACCAAATTCATCATCTAATGTAAATGAAATTCTGCATGGTTCACATATGAAGGTATGAGAATATAAGTATATACATGCCTGGATTTTTAGGTTTAATTCAGGGACATATTATCATTTATGAAAATGTAGTTTTCCCCCTAAATTTTGCAAAACCTTTAAGATTAAAAGAAATCCATAAACAACTTCTCTTGTTTTATCCACACAATGGGACTGTGAACCTTTATTTATCCCCTTTCCTATATTTCAGCTGTTAAGCTGAAATTTCTACTCAATTGTTTATAATCAAAGAGACACTAGAAGAGTTACATGTTTCCCTCTTTATGTTAACATTTAGGGAACTAGAACATAGCTGAAGATATAATTTAATGTTTTCTGATGTTTCTAGCATATATTTTACCTAGTATAACACTGAGCATTTAATAGCATTTGAATATCAGAAAATATTATATTGTCAGTTATTTTTTAGTTTTCTACATGCTTACATTTTAACCTGACATTCCAAATATATCTTTGTAGAACATTCAGGCTTCTTTGGCAAGTTATAAAGATGCATTCAGAAAAATAGATTTTTAGTTGCAAGTATATACCAAGAATCTGTAAACTTAGTGTTCACTCAAAAAGAATCTCCCTCTTCCCTTTATATCTTGACTCTCCATGGGGTCGCAAAGACTAACATTTTCACTTTAACTCACTTTCCAATTGTTCAGTTCAGTTCAGTTCAGTCACACAGTCGTGTCCAACTCTTTGTGACCCCATGAACTGCAGCACGCCAGGCTTCCCTGTCCATCACCATCTCCTGGAGTTCACTCAAACTCATGTCCATCGAGTCAGTGATGCCATCCAGCCATCTCATCCTCTGTCGTCCCCTTCTCCTCCTGTCCCCAATCCCTCCCAGCATCAGAGTCTTTTCCAATGAGTCAACTCTTTGCATGAGGTGGTCAAAGTATTGGAGTTTCAGCTTTAGCATCAGTCTTTCAAAAGAACACCCAGGACTGATCTCCTTTAGAATGGACTGCTTGGATCTTCTTGCAATCCAAGAGACTCTCAAGAGTGTTCTCCAACACCACAGTTCAAAAGCATCAATTCTTCGGCATTCAGCTTTCTTCACAGTCCAACTCTCACATCCATACATGACCACAGGAAAACCATAGCCTTGACTATACAGACATTTGTTGGCAAAGTAATGTCTCTGCTTTTGAATATGCTGTCTAGGTTGGTCATAACTTTCCTTTCAAGGAGTAAGCATCTTTTAATTTCATGGCTGCAATCACCATCTGCAGTGATTTTGGAGCCCCCAAAAATAAAGTCTGACACTGTTTCCACTGTTTCCTCATCTAATTCCCATGAAGTGATGCGACCAGATGCCATAATCTTAGTTTTCTGAATGTTGCACTTTAAGCCAAATTTTTCACTCTCCTCTTTCACTTTCCTTAAGAAGCTCTTTAGGTCCTCTTCACTTTCTACCATAAGGGTGGTGTCATCTGCATATCTGAGGTTATTGATATTTCTCCTGGCATCTCGATACTTATACAAAATGAGAGAGGAAAGGCCATATGGTTCTAACAGTTTATTGTGTAAACTTGCCGTCTTGATCTCAAGTTTTTAAATAATTAGTAATAATCATGGTAAGTGTAAGATTTTGAAGCAAAAAATTATTAATACTAAACATATGAAAGTCTCTTTGTGAATTTCCTTTCTTATATGAGATTAATTGAATGCACAACATCCATAAGTGAAAGTAGCTCAGTTCTGTCTGACTCTTCATGATTGTATAGCCCATGGAATTCTCCAGGCTGGCATACTGAACTGGGTAACCTTTACCCTCTCCAGGGGATCTTTCCAACCCAGGGATTGAACTCAGGTCTCAAGCACTGTAGGTTGATTCTTTATCAGCTGAGCCACCCGGGAAGCCCAGTAATATTGGAGTGAGTAGCTTATCCCTTCTTCAGCAGGTCTTCCTGACCCAGGAATCGAACTGGGGTCTTTTGCATTGCAGGTGAATTCTTTACAGGCTGAGCTATCAGGGAAACCCCATAATATAGTTGAATTTACTTACTTTTGATATTAAAATTATTGTGTACTACTTAATGAGAATTACAAGTCAATGTCAAAAATGTCACTAGGATGCTATTGTATACTCAGTCTTATTTTTATCTTGGACAGTTGACCTGACTAATAACTCAGATACTGACTACTAATATTTTCGTTTTTATAGTACACTTATTGGCCACAAACCACTCTTTGCCATTCCCAGAAATTGTTCTTGTTGTTCAGTCACTAAGTGGTGTCCAACCCTTTGTGACCGTATGGACTGTGGCACACCAGGCTTCCTTGTCCTTCACCAGCTCCTGGAGTTGACTCAGACTCATGACCATTGAGTTGGTGATGCCATCCAACCATCTCGTCCTCTGTTGTCCCTTTCTCCCCCTGCCTTCAAACCTTTCCCTGTACCAGGGTCTTTTCCAATGAGTCAGCTCTTTGCATCAGGTGGCCAAAGTATTGGAGCTTCAGCTTCAGCATCAGTCCTTGCAATGAGTATTCAGGGTGGATTTCCTTAGGATTGACTGGTTTGATCTCCTTGCTGTCCAGGAGTTCTCAAGAGTCTCCTCCAGCACCACAGTTTGAAGGCATCTGTTTCTCATGCTCAGCCTTTTTTATTGTCCAGTTTTCATACCTGTACATGACTACTGGAAAAACCATAGATTATGGACATTTTTAGGCAAAGTAATGTGTCTGCTTTTTAATATGTTGTCTAAGTGTGTCATAGATTTTCTTAGAAGGAGCAAGCATCTTTTAATTTCATGGCTGCAGTCACCATTAGCAGTGCTTTTGGAAACCAAGAAAATATAGTCTGTAACTGTTTCCATTGTTTCCTCATCTATTTGCCATGAAGTGATGGGACCAGATGCCATGATTTTATTTTCTTTTTTTGAATGTTGAGTTTTAAGCCAGCCTTTTCACTCTCCTCTTTTACTTTCATCAAAAAGCTGTTTAATTCCTCTTTGCTTTCTGCTATAAGGTCTTCTGTATATCTGAGGTAATTTCTGCATATTGAGGATATTTCTCCCAGCAATCTTGATTCCAGTTTGTGCTTCAACCAGTGCAGCATTTTGCATGATGTACTCTAAATATAAATTAAATAAGCAGGGTGACAATATACAGCATTGACATACTCCTTCCCCAATTTGGAACCAGTCTGTTGTTCTATTTCCAGTCCTATTGCTTCTTGACCTGCATATCAGTTCAGTTCAGTTCAGTCACTCAGTCGTGTGCGGCTCTTTACGACCCCATATAGGTTTCCCATAAATCTTTGTCCTTAAATATTCAGTAATATTGGAGCTTTAGACATCACAATTTAACTGATTATAAACCAATATACAAAACTCAAGGTCATGAAATGCATTATTAGCTTTCAATAAATTATTTTTGAATTTCTTCTGAGAAGCTGATCTTTATGTCTCTTTCGGTCCCTTTTCTGTTTTCCTCTCCCTGTGATTTCGCTTCTTAGCTCTCATAATTTTGACATCAGTCTACATTAGACTGTTTCATCAGGAATCTTGCAATCTTGCTTGATTCCTTATTCACTATCTATGAGAGCTTGGTAGTTTATTTACTCCACTATCAGAAAAATTTTGGTGTTGTGTTACCGTTTGTTTGCTGTCTGCCTCTCCATCTGCATTGAGGGTACTCTGAGAAATGGGTGAGGATCTTTTCAAATGGCTCTCCTATGTCTTCAGGATCAAAACTAGGCCACAGCACAAAGCAGATGTTCAGTTCTGTTAGACGAATATTAAATAGGTAAAAGAAACACAGGTTGTCGAAGAAAATATTTCCCATATGCTAATGAAAAGTAAAAAAAAACATTTTTCAATGTTGAACCCTTTTAATACTGTCCACATACATAATGTATAAGAATGTCATAAAAATGTAAGTTAGAATTAAAATCATAAAGGAAGGTCATTTTGTGAGGATATGACAAAAACTGCAAACTAATGACAAACATGACATTGGCACGAAACCAGAGGATACAAAATAGAGAAAACTATTCAACAGTTGATGCTAAAAGGGGAAAAAAAAAAAAATTTATTTGAATGCACAAAATTTATGACTATTATATATAAAACAAAAAAAAAACAGCATGGTCCTACTGTATAGCACTACATATAGGGTTATACAAATTATATTTAATATTCTATGAAAAACCATAATGGAAAATGATATGAAGAAAAAATATGCATGTGTGTGTATAACTGAATCACTTTTCTGTACAGCTGAAATTAATAAAACATTATAAATAAACCATATTTGAAGAAAATATTTTAATATGCACTTTTGCAGTGTTCTAATGTCACTAATTTCACAAAAGAGAAAAGAACATGCATGTATATACATAAACAAGTGTGTAATTGAATCTGATCCCATGAGAGTCAGATATGGATGTGTGAATACTAATTTTTAAAGTAACATCTGTGAAGATCCATCTGAACATACATTTGACATTTAAAATGTATCATGTTCCATTGTCGGGGGAGATATGTTAAACTGAAAAAAACAGGAAACCGTTTTTTTGCCACAATAAATAGGGACTTTGGTAAACTTAATATCCCTTAAGAGATTGCCTGTGTGGTGAAAAGCAAGGGATAGTCACCCTAAGAACATATTTTTTTCCAGAATAGGAAATAGAGAGAAAGCTGTGCTATGACACTTTCTCCTGTTGCGAGATCCCTGAATGCACATTTATCACTAACATTTACTAGATCCTCTGCAATGTGCTAAATAGTTTTTTTTTTAATTGGAGGTTAATTGCCGTACAATGTTGTGTTAGTTCCTGCTATACAACAATATGAATCAGCCATAAGTTTGCATACATCCCCTCCCTCTTGAACCTACCTCTCACCCAATCCATCCCACCCCTCTAGGTTGTCATACCCTCCAGGTTGAACCCCCTATGCTATATAGCAGTTTGCCTCTTTATCTAATTTATACATGGTAGTATATATATATATCAGTGCTGCTCTCTCAATTCATCCCACCCTCTCCTTCCTCTGCTGCATCCACACGTCTGTTCTCTATGTCTGTCTCTTCCTGTCTTGCAAATAGGTTCACCAGTATTATTTTTCTAGATTCCATATATATGCTTTAATATGCAATATTTGATTTTCTTTTTCTGACTTACTTCGGTCTGTATAACAGGCTCTACATTCATCTTCCTCAGTTCAACTGACTCAAATTCCTTCCTTTCTATGACTGAGTAATATTCCATTGTATACATGTACCACATCATCTGTTCATCTGTTGATGGAGATCTAGGTTTCTTACATATCCTGGCTATTGCATATAGTGTTGCAATGAACACTGGGGTACACGTGTCTTGGTCAGGAGACCTAAGCAGACATTTCACCAAAGAAGACATACAGATGGTAAACAAACACACGATAAGATGTTCAACATAGCTAACTATTAGAGAAATGCAATGCAAATCAAAATTACATTGAGACATCACCTCATGCCAGTCAGAACAGCCACCATCAAAAAATTTACAAACAATAAATTTTGGAGAATTTGCGGAGAAAAGGAAACCCTCCTGCACTTTTGGGGTTGTAAATTAATACAACCAGTAGGGAGAATAGTATGGAAGGAAGTGAAGTCGCTCAGTCGTGTCAGACTCTTTGCGATCCCATGGACTATAGCCTGCCAGGCTACTCCATCCATGGGATTTTCCAGGCAAGATTACTGGAGTGGGTTGTCATTTCCTTCTCCAGGGGATCTTCCTTTCCCAGGGATTGAACCGGTGTCTCCTGCACTGCAGGCAGACTCTCTACTGTCTAAAAACTAGGAATAAATCTACCATATGACCCAGCAATCCCACTATGAGGTATATAACCTGAGAAAACCCTAATTTAAGTAGTTTCTTAAAATTCAATTCACAATCTAAAAGAAATGTTTAAAGCTTTAAACAATAGCTTAAAAGCAACAAGGTCACCGTAACTAAAGAAAGAAACAATCTCTAGAGAAGCAGAAAAACCTGGGAAGGTATTACACGCATGAATAGAGGTATCATGTCCTATTTCCCAATCATATTCTAGACCCATGATAGCTTGATTTATGCAGGCTTAACTAAGGATCCTGAGTAGCCAGGTGGAAATAGCAGGTATTCTTTAGGGAATTCACTATAAAGATGCTTCATGACCTTTGACAATGCTAAATCCCAGTAACAAGAACTGCCCAATAGATTTGCTTAGACAAGTTGCACTTAGACTCTTATGAATGTGTTTATACAGTAGGTTGAGAAATGAAACCTTGACCCGAGACCCTGCAGTTCCAGAACAGGTGAAGATCAGCCTCAGAGCCATTCATCTCTTATTTTCTTTGATCCCAGAATTCATCACCAAACAAAAACACATTACATATTATATGTTGCTTCTGTTGAAGAGTCTCCCCATATAATTTCTATGTGACAAACTAAGGGTAATAGAAAAATCCTGAAATAATAGAGCATTTTCCAGGAGTTTATCTACTAAAAAGCATTATGAAAGTCTACTGTCAAGATAAGAAAACACTGAAACAATTAAATAATATGAAACCAATGGTTATTCTATATTACACAACAATTGTAGCTATATTTATTATTCACTTCATGATTTAGGTGAGTTAATATAATGCCTTGTCCAAATTTTATACTGTTAAAGTCAGGTACCTCTTGTTATTTTATATATTGTCCATGACCAAAATTTCAAGCTGGATCTCAGTCATCATGTAAAAAGATTAGTGGAAATAATATCGAAAATAGGCATCTTGCAAAATAATGAAATCCCCCAAGATGGCCTTTGAATATTAGAAAAATCTTAAAACTAAAAAATCACATACTCAAATATTGGTCTTATTCTAGGAATTTTTAGCTCAACTTAATTACTGAGCCGAAAGTCCAATGTATACCACCTCAGACTGTTTAGCAGTCAATTTTCTGGCTAAACAGAATTTCTATGTGGTAAAAGTACAATAATAAAAGGGAAAAAATAACAATTATTTTTCAATCATGTATATAAAATTTTTCTAAATTTCTTGATTATATTCAAAATTTCTGTGGTTCCAAAGAAACTGACTATGGTCAATGACTATTGTCACTCAGATGTATCACATTTTCCATTTGAAAAGCTTCATCATTCAAAACAATCTCATTTTCTATTATTCTTGTCATTGTCCAAATATATTTATGATATAGACAAAATAGAACAGAGATGTTGCTTTTCTGCCTAGTATCAAGTTTTTGTTTAGCTTGGTTTTGTTTATTGGCATATTATGAATAATGTTTTACATACTGAAGAAGGGAAATATTATTTCAAATAATTAATTTACATGACAAAGGATCTGAAGTGCACATTTCTTCCTAATTGCTGTCACATTTACACAATGTTTCAGAGAAGCAAAATGAGATGAATTAAAAGAAATTGTCAGTCTAGTGATGTTGCCTTTCTCATCATAGGTCAGAGGAAAATTAAGATTGCTTGAATTTTTTTTTAAGTCAATGAAATATAAATCATGGGCTTTCATACATGAGAAACAGAGTACCTTTCTTCCCTTTATACATTATGATAAAGTTATCATCTCTGATCATATTTGAAGAGTCAGTACAAATCAACATTATTTTTACATGGTATAGCACAAATGGAGGTGTTGAGTGAAAGATCTAATTAGGGAAATGTTTGTTTAAGTAGAGCATAATAATGGAATTAGTATTTGATTGGTGTTATGCCTAATACTGGGCTTCCCTGGTGGTACTAAAAGCAAAGAACCCACCCTCCAATGCAGGAGACGTAGCAGATTTGGGTTTGATCCCTGGGTCAGGAAGAACCCCAGGAGAAGAGTGTGATAATCCACTCCAGCTGCTTGCCTGGTGAATCCCATGGACAGAGGAGCCTGGAGAGCCACAGTCCATAGGGTCACAAAGAATCAGGCACGACTGAAGTGAATTAGCACACGTGCATACCTAACATACTATCTTTCTCAGTATCAAAACTGCATTCAATGAGTTCTTTCTTGCCAATGGTGGTATGTGGGGTTCATCAGAAAATTTTAAATATAGTCTTTGTCCTCTAGAGGACTCACAGTAAAATGCATAGAAAAGTGAAAGGCAAATAGATTGAATTGACATGAAAAACACATTTTAAATTTGGTCAGTTATGTTAAAGAATATGTATGTGACCTTATGAAACCAGGCAGGTAATAGTCAGAGGATGTGCATTTGATATCTCCATTTGAATTACATGAAAACCGTATGCTTCTTCCTTTATTCTGTAGTTCTGTGCAATACATCTTCATTTGCTAATAATTTGAGATCAATAATTCTCAGTTAATGAGTAATCCTAACTTTGGCCACCTCATGTGAGGAGTTGACTCATTGGAAAAGACCCTGATGCTGGGAGAGACTGTGGGCAGGAGGAGAAGGGGAAAACAGAAGATGAGATGGCTGGATTGCATCACCGACTCAATGGACATGCGTTTGAGTGAACTCTGGGAGTTGGTGATGGACAGGGAGGCCTGGCGTGCTGCAATTCATGAGGTACAAAGAGTCAGATATGACGGAGCGACTGAACTGAACTCAACTGAAATAAAATGTAGAAAAAGTTTACTTTGGACAGATTATTAAGGTGACTAATTTCATGATCTATAAAGTCCAAACAATTGGTTTATTAGTCAAGGAGGATATTTGATAAGGCAGGTTGTTATTACTTAATTTATTCAAGAAGTAACAAGTATTTGAAATTAAGATGCTTAAAAAAATTAAGATAAGCTATATAATAAATCAACTATTACACAGAGTTGCATGTTTTACTATACATAATAAAACTAAACTCTAAATATGTAAGAATTCAGTTCAGTTCAGTTCAGTCACTCAGTCGTGTCCAACTCTGAGACCCCATGAATTGCAGCACACCAGGCCTTCCTGTCCATCACCAACTCCCGGAGTTCACTCAGACTCACATCCATCGAGTCGGTGATGCCATCCAGCCATCTTATCCTCTCTCATCCCCTTCTCCTCCTGCCCTCAATCCCTCCCATCATCAGAGTCTTTTCCAATGAGTCAATTCTTTGCATGAGGTGGATTAAGTACTGGAGTTTCAGCTTTAGCATCATTCCTTCCAAAGAACACCCAGGACTGATCTCCTTTAGAATTAATGATATTTAATTCGAATTCAAAATAACCTTAGGTATCCAGTATTATTGTAGTCAATCCTTTTGTCCCATACAAAGTGAATAAAGCATTCATTTAAGTTGTGTAAGAAAGCCTACCACCTTGAAGTGAAAGTAATCTGATTGTCTTCCTAAAGGGAAGACAAAGATAGCACTTGATTAGACTGAAATTCCAAGGAACACTTAATTTTTCATTTAAGTCTACACAAGTAGACCCTTGTAGAATTGTAACTCTGTATCCACAACAGAGGATGAAAGTAGATTGTTTGGAGAGCTGACTGTAAACTAAAAGCTCTCAGAAAAGAAGGATCTGATGTAAAAACTACTTGAAAATCATGTTTTCCTTTCTACAATAAAAAAGACAACTTCTTTGATTATACATCAAAAGAGGTATCACAATAATATATCTTAAGAAACATAAATACAGTCAACTACAAGTTACCTACATTCAAAAATATTTTTTGCCAAAGAAAATAATGCATATTTTACTTTCAAGAAAAACGCTGTGAAATTCATAGAAATAGATTTGAATGGTAGTTGCCAGAGGCTGGAGGTGGGGGAAAGCTAGGAATGTTGATCAAAGGGTTCACATTTTCAGTGATAAGACAAGTTAGTTATGAGGATCAAATATACAGCATGGTGACTATAATTAATAATACTGTATCGTATACCTGATATTTGTCAAGACAGTAAATCTTTAACCTTCTCACCACACAACACATACACACACATATAACCATTTGAGGTAAGGATTGTGGCAACCATTTTGCAATGCATGTGTGTATGTTAGTTGCTCAGTCATGTCCAACTCTTTGAAACCCCATGGACTGTAGTCCACCAGGCTCCTCTGTTGATGGGATTCTCTGAGCAGGAATATTGGAGTGGGTTACCATTCCTTTCTCCAGGAGATCTTCTCAATCTAGGGATCAAACCCGGATTCCCCACATTGCAGGCAGATTCTTTACTGCTGAGCCACCAGGGAAGCCCCAAATTACAGATTGAAAGTGAAAGTGAAGGTCGGTCTGTCATGTCCAACTCTTTGTGGTCCCATGGACTATACAGTCCATGGAATTCTCCAGGCAGAATACTGGAGTGAGTAGCCTTTCCCTTCTCCAGGGGATCTTTCCAACCTAGGGATCGAACCGAGGTCTCTTGCATTGCAGGCAAATTCTTTACCAGCTGAGCTATCAGGGAAACCCAGCCACAAGGGAAGCCATGATTAGATATTAGTATTGCTTATTAGCCCTTATTGGACATAACCTTCTCATAAGGATGAAAAACTTCCCAGAGAAATTGTCTTGACAATCTCTAGACAGCAACAATTGTTACATCAATATCAAATTTCATTGTAGACCTAACTTGTTTCTCCAAATCCAGACTCTAACTGTAACCTGGAACTGTATTCACCTCAATATCTTATAGGAAGAATGGTATTATTATGACTAGAATGAATTTATCTTCCCTTAAAAATCAATCTATCACCTAAAACTTTCATTTTTATTAAGATTTCCCATCCCCTCATGTTCCTAATTAGATATGAGAGTTGGACTGTGAAGAAAGCTGAGTGCTGAAGAACTGATGCTTTTGAAATATAATATTGGAGAAGACTCTTGAGAGTCCCTTGGACTGCAAGGAGATCCAACCAGTCCATTCTGAAGGAGATCAGTCCTGGGTGTTCTTTGGAAGGAATGATGCTAAAGCTGAAACTCCACTACTTGGGCCACCTCATGCGAAGATTTGACTCATTGGAAAAGACTCTGATGCTGAGAGGGATTGCGGGCAGGAGGAGAAGGGGATGACAGAGGATAAGATGGCTGAATGGCATCACCGACTCGATGGACATGAGTTTGGGTGAACTCTGGGAGTTGGTGATGGACAGGGAGGCCTGGAGTGCTGCAATTCATGAGGTACAAAGAGTCGGACATGACTGAGTGACTGAACTGAACTGAACTGAAGATTTGTTATTAAAGAGACCAGATATTGAACTAAAAGAGTATTGACTGCCATCACTGGAAATTTAGACGGATGTTATGTTTGTAATATTTTTCTTCCCTCTGAGCCATAAAGATAGAATTGCCAGGTTAAAAAAAAAATGCCTGTTTAAATTTAAATTTCAGATAAGCACTGAATATATATATATATATATTAATAGAAGCAAGCTAATTTTTTTGGTATAAGCATATAAATGTATGAGACATACTAAAATTATTTGTTTTTATCAGATGTTTATATTTAACTGATGTCTTATATTTTCATATACTAAATCTAGCAACTTTATTTACTGAGAACTACTAAGAAATATCCATCATAAACACTGTCAAACTAAGTTCTTTGCCTGCCCCGATCTATAGCTACTCTAGGAATATCTAATAAATCTTTGGAAAAGTAACAGATGAATGTTCATTTTTTGTTGTCTTTCAGTCTCTTGGTTGTGTCCCCTCTTTTTGTGACCCCTTGGACTGCAGCACATCAGGTTTGTCTATCCTTCAGCATCTCCCCAAGCTTCTTCATACTCATGTCCATTGAGTCGGTGAGGACATCCAACCATCTCATCCTCGGTCACCCCCTTCTCCTCCTGCCCTCAAACTTTCCCAGCATCAGAATCTTCCCTCATAAGCCAGCACTATGCATCAGGTGGCCAAACTATTGCAGCTTCTGCTTCAGCATCAAGCCTTCCAATGAATATTCAGGATTGGTTTCCTTTAGCATTGACTGGTTTGATCTCCTTGCTGTCCAAGGGATTCTCAAGAGTATTCTCCAACACCATAGTTCAAAAGCATCAATTCTTCAGCATTCAGCCTTCTTCATGGTTCAACTACTATATCCATACATGACTACTGGAAAAACCATAGCCTTGACTAGACAGACAATTGTTGGCAAAGTAATGTCTCTGCTTTTTAATATGCTGTCTAGGTTTGTCACAGATTTTCTTCCAAGGAGTAAGCACCCTTTAATTTCATGGCTGCAGATACCATCTGCAGTGATTTTGGAGCCCAAGAAAATAAAATCTGTCATTGTTTCCATTATTTCCCCATCTATTTGCCATGAAATGATGGGACAGGATGCCATGATCTTGGTTTTTTGAATGTTGAGTTTTAAGCCTACTTTTTCACTCTCTTCTTTCATCTTAATCAAGAAGCTCTTTAGTTGCTCTTCCTTTTCTGCCATAAATGTGGTGTCATCTGCATATCTGAGGTTACTGATATTTCTCCTGGCACTCATGATTCCAGCTTGTGCTTCATCCAGCCCAGAGAATCTCATGATGTACTCTGTATATCAGTTAAATAAGCAGAGTGACAATGTACAGCTTTTATGTACTGCTTTCCCAGTTTGGAACCAGACTATTATTCCATGTCTCATTCTGTTACTTCTGGACCTGCTAACAAGCTTTGCAGGAGGCAGGTAAGGTGGTCTGGTATTCCCATCTCTTTAAGAATTTTCCAGTTTGTTGTGATCCATACAATTAAAGGCTTTGTCATAGTCAATGAAGCAGAGATTTTCTAGAATTCCCTTGCTTTTTCTTTTATCCAATGTTGTTGGCAATTTGATCTCTGATTCTTCTGCTTTTTCTAAATCCAATTTAAACATCTGGAAGTTCAGCCTTCACATACTGTTGAAGTCTATCTTGGAGAATTTTAGCATTACTTTGCTAGCATGTGAAATGAGTGCAGTTGTGAGGTAGTGTGAACATTCTTTGACGCTATCCTTTTTTGTGATTAGAATGAAAACTGACCTTTTCCAGTCTTGTGGCTACTGCTGACTTTTCCAAATTTGCTAGCATATGAGTACAGCACTTTCACAGCATCCTCTTTTAAGATTTGAAATAGCTCGACTGGAATTCCATCCCCTCCACTATCTTTGTTTGTAGTGATGCTTCCTAAGACCCACTTGACTTCACAATCTAGGATGTCTGACTCCAGATGAGTGATCACACTATCATGGTTATCTGGGTCATGAAGATCTTTTTTGTATAATGGTTCTGTGTATTCTTGCCACTCCCTCTTGATATCTTCTGCTTCTCTTAGGACAATGCTGTTTCTGTCCTTTACTGTGCCCATTTTTGCATGAAGTGTCCCTTTGGTATCTCTCGTTTTCATGAAGAGATCTCTAGTCTTTCTCACTTTAATTTTTTTCCCTATTTCTTTGCATTATTCACTTGGGAAAGCTTTCTTATCCCTTCTTGCTATTCTTTGGAACTCTGCATTCAAATGGATATATCTTTCCTTTTGTCTTTTACCTTTAGCTTCCTTTTTTTTTTTTTCTCAGCTATTTTTAAGGCTTCCGCAGACAACCATTTTGCCTTTTTATATTTCTTTTCCTTGGGGATGATCTTGATCATAGCCTCCTACATAATGGCATAAGCCTACATCCATAGTCCTTCAGGCACTCTGTCTATCATATCTAATCCCTTGACTCTATTACACACTTCCACTGTGTAATGATAAGGGATTTGATTAGCCTGAATGACCTAATGGTTTTCCCTGAGTAAAGTGAGTGAGTGAGTGAAGTCGCTCAGTCATGTCCGACTCTTTGCGACCCATGGACTGTAGCCTACCAAGCTCCTCTGTCCATGGGATTTTCCAGGCAATAGTACTGGAGTGGATTGCCATTTCCTTCTCCAGGGGATCTTCCCGACCCGGAGATCGAACCCGGGTCTCCCTCATTGTAGATAGATGCTTTACTGTCTGAGCCACCAGGGAAATACTCTCTTCAATATAAGTCTGAATCTTGCAATCAGGAGTTCATTGTTTGAGCCACAGTCAGCTCCTGGTCATGTTTTTGCTTACTGTATAGAATTGTCCATCTTTGCCTGTAAAGTAAATAATCAGTCTGATTTTGGTATTGACCATCTGATGATGTCCATGTGTAGTCTTCTCTTGTGTTGTTGGAAGAGGGTTTTGCTATGACCAATGCATTCTCTTGGCAAAACTCTGCTAGCCCTTATCCTGCTCATTTTGTACTCTAAGACCAAACTTGTCTGTTACCCCAGATTTCTCTTGACTTCCTACTCTTGGATTCCATTCCCCTATGATGAAAAGAAAATTTATTTATTTATTTATTTTTTGGTGTTAGTTCTAGAAGGTCTTGTAGGCCTTCATAGAACTGTTTAACTTCAGGCTTTTCATCATTCGTGGTCGGGGCATAGGCTTGGATTACTATGATACTGAATGGTTTGCCTTGGAAAAAAATAGAGATCATTCTGTGTTCTTGAGATTGCACCCAAGTACTGCATTTTGGACTCTTGTTGACTATGAGGGCTACACCACTTCTTCTAAGGGATTCTTGCTATTAGTAGTAGATATAATGGTCATCTGAATTAAATCCACCCCTTCCAGTCCATTTTAGTTCACTGATTCTTAAGTTCACTCTTTAGTTCACTCTTGCCATCTCCTATTTGACCACTTCCAATTTACCTTCGTTTGTGGACCTAACATCTCAGGTCCTATGCAATATTGTTCTTATAGCATCAGACTACTTTTACCACCAGACACATCTGTAACTGTTCCACTTTGGCTTAGCCTCTTCATTCCTTGTGGAGCAATTTCTTTAGTCATCTTTGGAGCATACTGGGCATCTACTGACTTGGGGAGTTCATCTTTCACTGTCATATATTTTTGCCTTTTCATACTGTTAATTGGGTTCTCAAGGCAAGAATGCTGAGGTGGTTTGCTATTCCCTTCTCCCTTGGACCACGTTTGGTATGTGTTTGATGTATTTGAATTGTATATACCATGATAACTAACCATTTTCTTTGGTAATTTATGTATTGGAATAAAAAAAAAAAGAGTTCCTCATTTATTCAATGAGGGAGAAATCCCTGATTTAATAGTTTTTTTTAAATATGTTTGAACAGTTGTTTCTGATTTAAGAGATTGATAGTGATTGTCAGATGTGTCCATTACATAGTAGAGTAGTCCAGGGAAGTATAAGTTTGTAGGGTGATCCAACATAAGTGGTATCCTAAGAGGCCCTCCTAGGGTCCTGTTGGACTTGGAAACCAAACCCTTGCTTAGAGTATTTTTAAAAAGAAAAGTTAAAGCAGTCTTATATTAAGAAACGACAATACTTATAAAATAAAGGAGTCTCTACTGCTACCTGAATATACAATGTTTCTTTTTCTATTTTGAAATGTACTTTATTTTATGACCATATTAGGACATTCCTTCATTTTTATTAACATTCTAAATAAAACTTTAAAATGGAGTATTTGAGCCTCTCTTCTCTCTGAGAAGTCATGGGTACAAACATGATAAACCTGCTGGCTGCACCTTCGTCCCATTATCCTCATCTCTCTTGTTTGCTGAGAGACCTCAGTTCCAAAATATCTTGGTACCTGAGAAAGTCACAGATGCTGCTGTAGTCAGCTAGGTTTCAAAACATCACTAACATGGAGCCTATTGATTTCAAATTATCGTAAACACATTGAATGAGATCTCTTTCATCTTTGTTCCAAAACTGCATTCATCAAATTTGCAAACCTTCTATGCATGCTTAGTCGTTCAGTTGTGTCTGACTCCTTGCAACCCCATGGACTATAACCCACCAGGCTCCTCTGTCCATGGGATTTCCCAGGCAAGAATAATGGAGTGGGTTGCCATTTCCTTCTCCAGGGAATCATCTAGGCTCAGGGATCAAACTTGCATCTCCTGTGGCTCCTGGATTGGCAGGGGAATCCTTTTACCAGAGATCTACCTGAGCAAACTTCTATGAACATAGTAATTTGCCAGGAGACAGACAAAGCCAGAAGATAAACATTTTATATTATACATTTTAAAATAGTTAATTATTGAAAAAAGAACTTTTCTTAAAAATCAATATGAAAATGAATGCTAAAGCTGTTTTACTTTTAAAGATTTTTAAAGCTATAATGAGAAAACTTCAGAAAAAGTTAGTGACTGTCATCTTATACCTAATGTTTCAATCTCCAGGAGTACAAATTTCTTTCTTCTGCAGTTGGTAACATTTGGGGATAATTTTGGAAAAGTGTTCAATTTAAATCAGTGGCTGTCCAAAGTAGAACAAACAAATGAGACAGTGTGCAGGGCTTAGGATGAAAAAACATAGGTATGTACACATATGTGGCAATAGAGGAAACTAAGCTCTATTGAGCTTCACTAGTCAGTGGCTGACATCAGCATCCACATGTAGTCTGTTACCTGCATCATGTCATCCTGCATTCTGGAGGGAATGATATCCCTCATAAGGAGGAGTGGACAGGCCTCACTCAGCCATTTAATTTCAGCATATTTCAACCTGCCTTTGTTTAAACATGCCCTGTAAAATGGATTTCAAGAATATTTATTCTGGTTAGGTAAATTAACCTTCATTTACTGGATAAGTGGTTTATAGCTAACTTAAAAGAAACCACAGATTGAAAATAAACAAAAAAGTAGCACAAGTCAAAATTATGGTAAAGAGGGATAGCAATCCCTTCATCAGGCACATTACAAAGTATAAATGATTTAATCACACCTTAAATTGAGTTACAAAAACAGCAGACGGTAAGACTGTGGTTTGAAACCTGCTTCCCATCCTCTATTACCAGATATGTGTTTTATACAGCCTATGCATTGTAATGATCCTTGAATGTAATAAGCTTATTGTATATAACTTACTGAGGCTTCTCTGGTTGCTCAGTGGTAAAGAATGCTCCTGGCAATGGAGGAGACATGGGTTTTATCTCTCAGTTGGGGAGATCCCTGGAGAAGGGAATGGCAACCCACTCCAGTATTCTTGCCTGGGAAATCTCATTGACAGAAGAACCTTGTGGGCTACTGTTCATTGGATTGCAAGAGTCAGAAAATGACTTAGTGACTAAACAACAAAAGCAGTATAGCTTACTAACAAATACAGCAAAATAAAATGTATTTGGAAACGTGCAATTTTAAAAAAAGCATTTTGACACCCTTAGATTAAGCTATGGTGAGGCTGTTTGTAAAAAAAAAAAAAAAAAAAGTGGTAGCTATGCATTACCCCAAATCACTGAAATCCTGAAATTAAGTAAGGTCAATTTAGTAAACAGACAAAAGGGTGGGGGTTGGAGATTTTTCTGTTCATACAGAGAAAAAATGTAGAAAAGGTAAATGTAACTGAAGGAGGAAAGACCTTTGTGACAGGAGAGAATGTACAGAAGATTTCTCACTTCTAAAGTGAAAAGCAAGGTGCATTTTCTTTGAGGGTTTCAAAAAAGCGGAGCTTTTTTCAGGAGAAAATCTGAAAGATGCTAACCAATTAAAATCCCAGAACAATATCAAGTTTTGGGCACAAGGAATCCGCTTCCTATAAGATGAAGAGGAATTTTTAAAAGAAAGATGAAAAAGTCAAGGATTATCTAAATTTTTGCTCTGAATCCTCTTCCTACCCTGCCCCACATTCACATGTCAGAAAGATGTCTCCATTTTAATACTTTCAAATACCACACTTTTCAACCCAGAACTCTTCCTTGAGTATTTCTATCTGGGTTAATTCTTTATTCAATATATATTTATTGACGATCATCCCAAAACTTTGCCCTTAACAAGGGAACACACTCATCTTTGTATCCCTTTCTGTGTGAGAATTTCTCATGGCTAATTGGTAAACTGCAGTCTGGTTTCACTTATCTGATTAATTAAGTCAGAGTCCACTCCTGAGAAATGAATAAAGTATTGGTGTGTGTTCCAATGCATTTTCTAAGCCCTTAAGGCTAAGGTTCAGACAGTTGGAAATAAATTAAGATACAAGACTTCCGCAGGTTTCTTGGGAGATACCCTGGGGCCTTCTTCTTGGAGAGCATAATATTGCTTCAATAGCCCCTCTGTTCTTTATGCAGCAAGCACTGTTTTGTTTTTGCTGTTAAATCCCTGCCCTACATGCCAGACACTGTGTTAGATGCTGAGCGTACAAGATCATTCAAAACTGTCCCTGTGAACTAGAAGCATGAATCTAAGTAAATCAACAGCAACAATAACTTGTACCAACTATTACATATGATATAATAAGTACTATTTCAATTCTGAACTGATGCTTTACTTGAGTTTCAAAATCAAGTTGGTGTTAACAAGGAATCAGGAAATGACATATGTGAGAAAATAGAAAATCTGTTTTCTGGTCTTTGGCCCCATCCCTGGCCCCAGGCTTCTAAACCCCTGTAATTTCCTAAGTGAAAGAGCATTAGAAGCATCTGCTATTCTATGAGACAACTCAGGGTGGGCTTCCGCATGGTTTCCATAAGGGGACTGGTTACCAGAAAGACCAAGGCATGATTAGAAGCTTGGAATTTTCAGCCCATCCTCCAGGGAGGAGAGAGGGACTCAGGTAGAGTTACTAATCCAACATGCCTACATGAAGAAGCCGTCATAAAATTACCCATAGTACAGGTTTCTAGCAGATTCTAAGTGGCTCAATGCATCCGCATTCTAGGAGGGTGATGCACCCCATCTTCAAGGGGACAGCAGCTTCTTTGCCCAGGATGCTCCAAGATCCAGTCCTATATATCTCTTTATTTGGATATTCATCAGTATCCTTTATCAGATCTTTTAATAAGCTGGTAAACGTGTTACCCTGAGTTCCATGAGCTGTCCTAGCAGATTATTTGAACCAGCAGATGGGGTTGTAGCTAAATCAAACAGAAGGTGTTGGTAACCCAGGGGATCTATTACTTGTGATCAGCACCTGAAATGGAAAAGGAGCATTCTTATAGGATTGAGCCTTCAATTTGTGGGATCTAACACCATCTCCAGGTAGAAAATGTCAGAAATGATTTACATTGTAGGACACCCAGCTGGTCCCACAGAGACTTGCTTGTTGTAGGGAAAACTCCCACACATCTGGAACTTAAAGTGTTGTGAGTATGACAGCAGTGTGACAATAAAACAAAGACCCAAAAGGAGAAACTGTAGATTTTTGCAATACAAAATTTTAGGAGAAGGAAAAGAATGAAGAAGACAGAGTGATCTGGAATGAAATGCTGTGTTCTGGAGATACAAATAATTTATTATAATTTATGATATTTATTATAATTTATGTTTTATATATCATAAATATTACATTAAATAACAAGTGGCATTTACAGTCTTTACCATGTATCATACACTGTTCTAACTGCTTTATGAATATCAAACCATTTCATCCTCTAGTAATCCTATGAGGTAGATATAGTTTTTATATCTACTTTAGGGATAAAGAACAGAGATACTGATAGGTTAAATATTTTGCCCAGACAGTCTTGGAGTCAGGACTCAAATCCAAGGTGTGGGAGTCCAGAGATTTCACCTTTAACAAAGAGGCTACATGAGTTCAGTTCAGTTCAGTTCAGTTCAGTTCAGTCGCTCAGTCTTTTCCGACTCTTTGCGACCCCATGAATCGCAGCACGCCAGGCCTCCCTGTCCATCACCAACTCCCGGAGTTCACTCAGATTCACGTCCATTGAGTCTGTGATGCCATCCAGCAATCTCATCCTCAGTCGTCCCCTTCTCCTCCTGCCCCCAACCCCTCCCAGAATCAGAGTCTTTTCCAGTGAGTCAACTCTTCCCATGAGGTGGCCAAAGTACTGGAGCTTCAGCCTTAGTATCATTCCTTCCAAAGAAATCCCAGGGCTGATATCCTTCAGAATGGACTGGTTGGATCTCCTTGCAGTCCACGGGACTCTCAAGAGTCTTCTCCAACACCACATTTCAAAATCATCAATTCTTCGGCGCTCAGCCTTCTTCACAGTCCAACTCTCACATCCATACATGACCACAGGAAAAACCATAGCCTTGACTAGATGAACCTTAGTTGGAAAAGTAATGTCTCTGCTTTTGGATATGCTCTCTAGGTTGGTCATAACTTTTCTTCCAAGGAGTAAGCGTCTTTTAATTTCATGGCTGCAATTACCATCTGCAGTGATTTTGGAGCCCAGAAAAATAAAGTCTGACACTGTTTCCACTGTTTCCCCATCTATTTCCCATGAAGTGATGGGACCAGATGCCATGATCTTCATTTTCTGAATGTTGAGCTTTAAGCCAACTTTTTCGCTCTCCTCCTTTACTTTCATCAAGAGGCTTTTTTGTTCCGTTTCACTTTCTGCCATAAGGGTGGTGTCATCTGGATATCTGAGGTTATCAATATTTCTCCCAGCAATCTTGATTCCAGCTTGTGTTTCTTCCAGTCCAGTGTTTCTCATGATGTACTCTGCATAGAAGTTAAATCAGCAGGGTGACAATATACAGCCTTGACATACTCCTTTTCCTATTTGGAACCAGTCTGTTGTTCCATGTCCAGTTCTAACTGTTGTTTCCTGACCTGCATACAGATTTCTCAAGAGGCAGGTCAGGTGGTCTGGTATTCCCATCTCTTTCAGAATTTTCCACAGTTTATTGTGATCCACACAGTCAAAGGCTTTAACATAGTCAATAAAGCAGAAAGAGATGCTTTTCTGGAACTCTCTTGCTTTTTCCATGACCCAGCGGATGTTGGCAATTTGATCTCTGGTTCCTCTGCCTTTTCTAAAACCAGCTTGAACATCAGGAAGTTCACAGTTCACGTATTGCTGAAGCCTGGCTTGGAGAATTTTGAGCATTACTTTACTAGCGTGTGAGACGAGTGCAATTGTGTGGTAGTTTGAGCATTCTTTGGCATTGCCTTTCTTTGGGATTGCAATGAAAACTGACATTTTCCAGTCCTGTGGCCACTGCTGAGTTTTCCAAATTTGCTGGCCTATTGGGTGCAGCACTTTCACAGCATCATAATATGATATTTTTATGTGTTTCTACTAAAATGTAAATGTAATTAGAACAGGAAATTTGTCTCATCACTGTGTAATACAACCAAACACATTTGACAAATACATGTTACATGCTGGAGGAAAAAAGGTCAATATAGTAAATAACAGCTAGACAAAAGGGATTCTTTTTAAATTTCTCAGATCTTAGTCACAGGATTTCTCGAGTATTTCCTAAGTGACATTTGTTCCTCCCTCACATGCAATGAAATCATGCCCTGATCCTATTTCCCTTTTCTACTGTATTCCATAGGCCAGAAGTCCTGCATTCCCTAGCTGGTGACTCTGACCATTGTATCACTCTCTTATTACATGTTTGCATATGTCCTTATAATACATCCACCTTTAAGTAAATATTACTGGACAACTACCTACAGATCAAAAAGAAACCTTAATAAAAAATACCATTGCTATTTTTGTTACATTTTAAATGTAGAAATGCATCCTGCTATTTCTGGTGTTTTTGTGTCAGAATTGGAAAGTGAAAAGAATTTTCTGTGTTTATATTGTAAAATATTTAGGATGTTTGAATTTTAAAATGAGTCCCCACATTTTCATTATTTATGTTCCTTTCCTTTTTGAATCCCAATAAAAGGCCAGAGGTGGCTTCCAGGTGGCTCTACTGGTAAAGAATCTGCCTGCCAATGCAGGAGACCCAAGAAATGTGAGTTCTATCCCTGGGTCAGGAAGATCTCCTGGAATAGGAAATGGCAATCTACTCCAGTATTCTTGTCTGGAAAATTCCCTGGGCAGAGGACCTTGACAGGCTACAGCCTATGGGATAGCAAGGATTTGGACACAACTTAGTGACTGAATACAAGTCAATCTGACTGAGATCAAGCCCTGACCTTTGATCTCGATTAATAGTGCGACTTTGGGTAAATTACTTGATCTATCTGTGCTTCAGTTTCCTCATCTAGAAAATGGAAAGATAATGCTTTCTTCATTGGGTTCTTAGAAGGACTAAAAATGAATTACTAATATGTAAAACCCTTACAACTATATCTGGTAAATTGCCAACATTGTTTAAACATTAATTAGCATTATGTTCACTTTTTTAAATAGAAGTATACTTGACTCACAGTGTTGTGTTAGGTTCAGCTATAGAGCAAAGTAATTTAGTTATGTGTGTATATATATATTTCTCAATTGTTTTCCTTTATAGGTTATTATAAAATATTGAGTATAGTTCTCTGTGGTATATAGTAGGTACATGTTGTTTTATCTATTTTATATATAGCAAATTGTATCTGTTTGAGTCCTAAATTATCCCTACCCTGAACCCCTTTTACCGTTGGTAACCATAAGATAATAATTTGTATCATTTTTTAGATTCCACATATAAGCAATATCACATGATATTTGTATTTCTCTTTCTGACTTATTTCACTTAGTATTATAATCTCAGGTCCATCCCTGTTGCTTTAAATAGCATTACTTCATCTTTTTATGGCTGAGTAATATTCCAAATTATACGTACTTATGCAATGAAGTGTATTTACAGTACATTGTAAACATTTATATGACAGAATATTACTTATCCATAAAAAGTAATATGCTCATTTTTTAAGGTACAGCAAATTGACTCCTTCATTCATTCAACAAAGATGTATTAGGACCCTACTATATGCTGTGCCTGCTTCTGGCAATGCAAGTGCAGCGGTGAATCAACAGTTTGATCCCACTATGTGAGGTACCTAAAATAGTCAAATTCACAGAGTACATTTGTAGATGCCACAACCTGGGGGATGGGGTGGGGAGGGGGGAAGGAGGCTTACTATTTAATGGAGACAGATTTCTGTTTAGGAAATTGAGGAATTCAGGGGATTGATGATGATGAGAGCTGCACAACAATGTGAATGTACTTCATGCCACTGAACTGGCACTTAGTCAAATATGGTTAAAATAGCATGTTTTACATTATATGACTTTTACCACACACACACACAAAATAATAAATAAATAAATAAATAAGAAAGCATCCCTGTCCTAAGAAGCTTATGTTCTACAGGGAGGATACAGACACTAAACAGATGTGTCAATATAAGTATGTTTGCTGGCAATAAGTGCTGTGGAGATAAATCAATGCCTAGAAATCAGGAAAGATGGTTGGGAGTTGGGGGTGTTATTTAATACAGAGTAGGGAGTAGATATCTGAAGGAAGGAGGGAAGGGAGGAGTACAGCTTCAAGAGGAAGATTATTTCCTTACAGAGTGTATGTCAGATTTCACTCAGGAAAACAGAAGCCATTCTTTGTATTCCAAGTATGAAGTGTTTTCATACGTCACTAGAAACTTGCATAAGCTTTGGAAGGGCTGGAGAGAGAAGGTTGGGGAATCTCTTGCCAAAGATGGTGGCCACCTATACTAAATAGCTTTTTATAAACTGAAGTTCTTAACGGTTTAAATCACTGTGACTCTCAAGAACTACAGAAGCTCTACTGGTATACTCCTTCCAGAGTCATCTGTGGTAAGAGGTTTTAAGAAATGTGATGTTGATGAAAGTTTAGTAATGATAGAAAAGAGGAGAAGGTAAAAATAGACATCCCTGCATACAGAAGGAAGGGTGAATGCAAAGAGAACATATCTGGTAATGTTCTAGGAAAAGCAAGAAAAGCGATGTGTCCAGAGCAGAGGGAGACCCTGAGCATGGAATGCGTGGGGCATGGGAAGTAGCAGTGAACGACACAAGGAGTATAAATTTAACTCTGTAATAAAACTTTTGCTCTAATTGCTTTGGGTACTGAGAAGCTCCTTGAACTAAAGACAGTGAAAAGTAGTAAGACAAATGGATTCAAGGTCTAAGGGGGAGGATATCTTAAATCTGTTGGAGATGAATTCTAGAGACAGTGAGCTAAAAATATAGGCAGTTTGGTGAAGGAGAGATATACAGGGCAATGAGATTAAGTAGTGCGTATGCTGCTGCTGCTGCTAAGTCACTTCAGCCGTGTCCGACTCTTAGCAACCCCATGGACGGCAGCCTACCAGGCTCCTCCGTCCATGGGATTTTCCAGGCAAGAGTGCTGGAGTGGGGTGCCACTGCCTTCTCCGAGTAGTGTGTATAGATATAGTTAATAACAAGATCTAACCTGCAGTGTATAAGAAAGTAGCCACAGTCAGTTCAGTTCACTTCAGTTGCTCAGTTGTGTCTGACTCTTTGCAACCCCATGAACTGCAGCACACCAGGCCTCCCTGTCCATCACCAACTCCCGGAGTTTACTCAAACTCATGTCCATTGAGTCCGGTGATGCCATCCAACCATCTTATCCTCTGTCTCCCCCTTCTCCCCCAACCCCCTTCAATCTTTCCCAGCATCAAGGTCTTTTCAAATGAGTCAGTTCTTCACATCAAGTGCCCAACGTATTGGAGTTTCAGCTTCAGCATCAGTCCTTCCAATGAATATCCCGGACTGATTTTCTTTAGGATGGACTGGTTGAATCTCCTTGCTGTCCAAGGGACTCTTAAGAGTCTTCTCCAACATCATAGTTCAAAAGCATCAATTCTTTGGTGCTCAGCCTTGTTTATAGTCCAACTCTCACATTCATACATGACTACTGGAAAAACCATAGCCTTGACTAGATAGACCTTCATTGGCAAGATAATATGTCTCTTTAGTCTAGGTTGGTCATAACATATTTTTCAAGGAGCAAGCCTCTTTTAATTTCATGGCTGCAGTCATGATCTGCAGTGATTTTGGAGGAAAAAAAAAAAAAAGTCTTTTGCAGTTTCCATTGTTTCCCCATCTATTCACCATGAAGTGATGGGACCAGATGCCATGATCTTCGTTTTCTGAATGTTGAGCTTTAAGCCAACTTTTTCACTCTCCTCTTTCACTTTCTTCAAGAGGCTCTTAGTTCTTCTTCACTTTCTGCCATAAGGGTGGTGTCATCTGCATATCTGTGGTTATTGATATTTCTCCCAGCAATCTTGATTCTAGCTTGTGCTTCATGCAGTCCAGCATTTCTCATGATGTACTCTGCATATAAGTTAAATAAGCAGGATGAAAATATACAGCCTTGACATATTCCTTTCCCACTTGGAACCAGTCTGTCATTTCATGTCCAGTTCTCACTGTTGCTTCTGACCTGCATACTGACTTCTCAGAAAGCAGATCAGGTGGCCTGGTACTCCATCTCCTGAAGAACTTTCCACAGTTTGTTGTGATCCACACAGTCAAAGGCTTTGGCATGGTCAATAAAGCAGAAATAGATGTTTTTCTGGAACTCTCTTGCTCTTTCCATGATCCAGCGGATGTTGGCAATTTGATCTCTGGTTCCTCTGCCTTTTCTAAAACCAGCTTGAACATCAGGAAGTTCACAGTTCACGTATTGCTGAAGCCTGGCTTGGAGAATTTTGAGCATTACTTTACTAGCGTGTGAGACGAGTGCAATTGTGTGGTAGTTTGAGCATTCTTTGGCATTGCCTTTCTTTGGGATTGCAATGAAAACTGACATTTTCCAGTCCTGTGGCCACTGCTGAGTTTTCCAAATTTGCTGTCATATTGAGTGCAACACTTTCACAGCATCATCTTTTAAGATTTGAAATAGTTCAACTGGAATTGCATCACCTCTACTAGATTCGTTTGTAGTGATGCTTCTTAAGTCCCACTTGACTTCTCATTCTAGGATGTCTGGCTCTAGGTGAGTGATCACACTATCATGATTATCTGGGTCATGAAGAACTTTTTTGCATAATTCTTTTGTGTATTCTTGACATTTATTATATATTCTGCTTCTGTTAGGCGCATACCATCTCTGTCCTTTATTGACCCTATCTTTTCATGAAATATTTCTTTGACATTTCTAATTTTCTTGAAGAGATCTCTAGTCTTTTCCATTCTATTGTTTTCCTCTATTTCTTTGCACGGAATACTGAGGAAGGTTTTCTTATCTCTCCTTGCTATTCTATGGAACTCTGTATTCAAATGGGAATATCTTTTGTTTTCTCCTCCGTTTTTTGTGTCTCTTCTTTTCACAATTATTTGCAAGACCTCTTCAGACAACCATTTTGCCTTTTTGCATATCTTTTTCTTGTGGATGGTCTTGATCACTGCCTCCTGTACAATGTCACAAACCTCCATCCATAGTTCCTTAGGCAGTCTGTTTATCAGATCTTGTCCCTTAAATCTATTTCTCACTTCCACTGTATAATCATAAGGGATTTGATTTACATCATACCTGAATGGTCTAGTGGTTTTCCCTACTTTCTTCAATTTAAGTCTGAATTTGGCAATAAGGAGTTCATGATCTGAGCCACAGTCAGCTCCCAGTCTTGTTTTTTGCTGATTCTATAGAGCTTCTCCATCTTTGGCTGCAAAGAATATAATCAACCTGATTCTTGTGTTGACCATCTGGTAATGTCCATGTGTAGTGTCATCTCGTGTTGTTGGAAGAGGGTGTTTGCTATGACCAGTGCATTCTCTTGGCAAAACTCTGTTAGCTTTTGCCCTGCTTCATTCTGTAATCCAGGGACAAATTTGCCTGTTACTTTGGGTGTTTCTTGACTTCCTACTTTTGCATTCCAGTCCCCTACAATGAAAAGGACATTTTTGGGGTGTTAGTTCTAGGTCTTTGTAGGTCTTCATAGAACCATTCAACTTCAGTTTCTTCAGCATTACTGGTCGGGGCAAGAAGTGGCAGCTGTGTGATCCTGTACTGTGCTGGGGTGACTGTGAGGAGATGCCCCACATCTGAGGGCAGAGAAGCCCCAGAAGAATGGTAGGTACTGGAGTGGTGGCTGAGTAGTGCTCGAGCACTGAAGCGACTTTGAGGAGATACTCCATGTCATAGGGCAAAGGAGAAGCCCCGCAAGATAGTAGGAGGGGTGAAACTGTGTTTAGAATTAAACCCCATGCTTGCCAGAGATGCTCAAAGGGCTCAAACATACCTTACGCTCACTGGGACCCAGAGACCCCACAGTAGCCACAGTGGCTATTTAAATGAGTAAAAATTCAGTAGATTTAGAATTTACTTCCTTAGTCACGTTACCTACATTTTAGTGCTTAATAGCACATGTGGCTTCTGGTTACTTGTCTTACTCTATTCTAGCTACAATAATGCACTATCATTCTTTGGAGGGGTTAACCAACAACCATTTATCTCTCAGTTTTGAAGGCTGTAGAAAATAAATATATGTACATCAAGGAAGGGAGGGAAGGCATAAATTGGGAGATTGGGATTGATATGTTTATACTACTATGTAACAAATAGGTAACTAATGAGAACCTAATGTATAGCATGGGAGGGGGGAGTACAATCTTTAGAACATATATGAAGTTAACCCTAAAAATGCATTCCAATATACAATAGGTGTAGAAAAACACTACTTGATTTTACTTACACAAGGTATCTAGAATAGTCAAATGCATAGAGTAAGAAAATATATTGGTAGACACCTGGGCTGGAGGGGGTGGTGGTAAGGAGGAGGAATAGTGACAGTGTTTAATGGGGACAGAGTTTAGGAGGGTAAAATATTCAGGAAATGGATGATGGTGACAGTTGAACAACGACGTGAATGTACTTAGTGCCACTGAACTCTACAGTTAAATATGGTTAAAATAGTATGTTTTATATTATGTGACTTTTACCACAATAAAAAGTTTTTTTTTTGTTTTTTTTTTTTAATATATCAGCAGACTCAGACTCACCAGGGAAATTGCTTCCTGGCTCATAGATGGCCATCTCCTTGCCTTATCCTCACATGGAAGAAGAGATAAAGAAGCTCTCTGAGAACTCCTTTATAAGTGCACCAATCCCATTCATGGAGACTCTACCCTCTTGACCTAATCATCTCACAAAAGCATCACCTCCAAATACCAACACATTGGGGATTAAATTCCGACATATAAATTTTAGGAAACAACCATTCAGTCTACAGTACTACTGAATAGATAGCATAGATACAGAAGACCCTTACCACCACAGAAAGTTCTGTTGAACAGAACTGATATGAAGTAAAGCCATAGGAAGGGACGACTTAGTTAAGATGGAGATTTGGATATTGTAGAAGGAAAAAGAAACAAAACACAAGAGTTTTGGAAAGATCAATCACTACGGGAACAGTTTTTAAGAGACATACCAATTTTTTACAGAATAGAAAACAATTTTGACAGTTTTCAGGGGCTGATATGTTCCAAGGAATAAGGGGGATAGATCAATTGGCCTGTAGGTGATTATAACTGAGAGAGGTGTTATGTGGTATATTTTGCTACTATGAGCTTCATTGCTAATGTTTTTCAGGGAAGAAGGAAGCATGGGGTGACCTGAAAGAAATTAGGAATTATATTACATAACAGAGAAAGAAGTGAGGAATGACTTAGCAATTTCTTTACCTGGGGCACCAGTTCATGACATTACATACTTTCTGTTTCTCGGAGCATATTCTACTTTCTTAATTAGGCAGATACACATTTGCATTTATCAATCTTCTATTTTTATTTACTTTTAAATTTTTTACTGAATTTTTGGTAAATATGTGACACAGTAGACTTGCTTTTTATAATACTTGTGTACTTTCAAATTTACAAGATTGCTAGGAGAAATATCAATAACCTCAGATATGCAGATGACCCCACCCTAATGGCAGAAAGTGAAGAAGAATTAAACAGCCTCTTGATGAAGGTGAGAGAGGAGAGTGAAAAAGCTGTCTTAAAACTCAACATTCATGTTGATGTATAGCAAAACCAATACAATATTGTAAAGTAATTAGCCTCTAATTAAAATAAATAAATTTATATTAAAACAAAAGAAAAAACTAAGATCATGGCATCCAGTCCAATAGTCTCATGGAAAATAGAGGAGGGAAATGGAAGCAGTGTCAAACTTTATTTTCTTGAGCTTCAAAATCACTGCAGATGGTTATTGCAGCCATGAAATTAAAACATACTTGCTCTTTGGAAGGAAAGCTATGACAAACAGACAGTGTATTACAAAGCAGAGACATCTTTTTGTTGATAAAGGTCTATATAGTAAAAGTTATGGTTTTTCCAGTAGTCATATATGGATGTGGAAATTGCATCATAAAGAAGGGTGAGCATCTAAGAACTAATGCTTTTGAACTGCGGGGCTGGAGTAGACGGACTGCAAGGAGTTCAAACTAGTCAATTCTAAAGGAAATCAAACCTGAGTATTCTTTGGAAGGATTCATGATGAAGCTGAAGCTCCAATATTTTGGCCACCTGATGTGAAAAAAGCCAATTCATTAGAAAAGACCCTGAAGCTGGGAAAGATTGAGGGCAGAAGAAGAAGGGGGCAACAGTGGATAAGATGGTTGGATGGCATCAGCAACTCAGGGTCATGAGTTTGAGCAAATGAAAGACAGAGAAGCCTGCATGGTGCAGTCCATGGGTTCACAGAGTTGGACATGACTGAGCAACTGAACATCAAGAACAGATTTACAATATCTAAATTCTGGAAATATCATTAACCTAGGAAAAGCCAGCTCTCTGTCATCACTAGTAAAATTTCTGTTAGATCTCATGGATGTCAAACCCAGCCTTTTTTTTTTTTTTTTTTTCATTTTCCTTTTTTTGCTTCCTAATTCAACATGAGGAACAGACTAATGGTTTTTTTGGAAATAGATGGGGAAACAGCAGAAACAGTGTCAGACTATTTTTTGGGGTTCCAAAATCACTGCAGATGGTGACTGCAGCCATGAAATTGAAAGACACTTACTCTTTGGAAGGAAAGTTATGATCAATCTAGACAGCATATTCAAAAGCAGAGACATTACTTTGCCAACAAAGGTCCGTCTAGTCAAAGTTATGGTTTTTCTAGTGGTCATGTATGGATGTGAGTTGGACTGTGAAGAAGGCTGAGCGCCGAAGAATTGATGCTTTTGAACTGTGGTGTTGGAGAAGACTTTTGAGCGTCCCTTGGACTGCAAGGAGATCCAACCAGTCCAGTCTTAAAGAGATCAGCCCTGAGTGTTCTTTGGAAGGAATGATGCTAAAGCTGAAACTCCAGTACTTCGGCCACCTCATGTGAAGAGTTGACTCATTGGAAAAGACTCTGATGCTAGGAGGGATTGGGGCAGGAGGAAGAGGGGACGACAAAGGATGAGATGGCTGGATGGTATCACCAACTCTATGGACGTGAGTCTGAGTGAACTCGGAAATGGTGATGGACAGGGAGGCCTGGCGTGCTGCGATTCATGGGGTAGCAAATAGTTGGACACAACTTAGCAACTGAATTGAACTGAACTGAAATATGAAGAGAATTTTGTTAGGCAAGTTTGAAATATGTTACTCTGTTTATAATTATTTTACTTTTCTGATTTCATAATATTAGTATTATTAACCTATAGTTTAAACACCAGAGACAAAAGCAAAGTTGAAAGGCCAAAGGACAACATGTGAGGAGAGTAAAGGTCACCAAAATATTGTCAGGCAACAACTTTGAGAGCTCTGTTGTACATGTTTTTGTAATAATTATATCCATGCTTTATCTTGTCAACATACAAACAGTAATTAAATTTTCACCCTGAGGAGGTGAGTAATTGTCTTCCTGGTTTCTTGCCTGGGTCCCATGGAGAGAAATAACTTTACTAGCTCACATGGTGAATAATTTTAACACCTGACTCTCTGAGAGAAAATCTGGAATAAATAGTGCTAACTGAAGAACACAAAACTGAGATTCCCAATTTAATTACTTGCACATTATTCCTACTTTGTGTTTGTTTCCTCATTTTTAAAGGTTAAAATAAATTTCCAATGGATATAGATCTATAACATATATTCCCAAATATGTTTCACAAAGGGATACTTTTGCCTATGGAAATTTATGAACTCTCAAGGTACAAAAATGAAACAAAAGACTGAAAATGTGGTCATCACAGCACAGGTCAAGCAGAGGCTTTCTGCTGCTCCCCTGAAATGCATGCCTCACTCCCTCAAAATGGACCCTCTCTCCTCTAAGGGCTGGAGCTACTCCCCACTGGGAATTAGTGGGGCTTAGAGTCCCTTCATCTTCTCAGGTCTAACTTGAGTAGTAAGAGCTAACGCGGTTAGGGCAGATAGCACAACAAACTGCCCTGCACTTTGCTTCCTCTTCTCTGACATGCATGTCTTGATAACCATCTATGCAGGATGGCAAACAGTTGCCATTCAGGTTTGTATCCTGCCTGCACTTCACTTCCAATACTTTGGCCACCTGATGTGAGCTGACTCACTGGCAAAGACCCTGATGCTGGGAAAGATTGAAGGCAGGAGGAGGAGAAGGGGATGACAGAGGATGAGATGATAGGATGGCTTTACTGACTCGATGGACATGAGTTTGAGTAAACTCCAGGAGTTGGTGATGTACAGGGAAGCCTGGTGTCCTGCAGTCCATGGGGTCACAAAGAGTCAGACATCACTGAGCAACTGAACTGAACTTGCACTTTGCCAAACATCAAATGAGACTGTCTGTTATTAACCTGTCACCTTTCAATGAAGCAGTAAAGGGTCTCCAGAGATTAAAATAAACGGTAGGGGGAAAAAAAAAAAAAACCCTCAGCCCATTGGCATCATAACAATTTAATTTTGAACATGTACAAATAAAAAGTAAAAATGTCAGATGGCCTTATCTATTTACTGAATTTCACACTTTTTTCAGTCAACAAAGGAAAGAGCATCGAAAAACATGAGCACCAGGTCCTGTGCAGTTTATTTCAGACTAGAAATGGTTCACATGCATCATCTAAAGTAGTGATCTAAAACATTTCTGTGTTATATGCTCCTTTATTCATTTGTTCTTTCGTTGGTTCACTTATTGCCTACAATATTAGAAATGCAAGTAATATACAGAAGATAAACGAGTTGAACTCCCATGATTGAAATGAAAACAAACCTTCAATTTGCTCACAATTTAGTCACATAGCCCATTGAGGCTCTATATAGTTTGGTTTTAAAAAAATGCTCCTTAAGAAAGCTGCTGCTTGAGTTGGCAAGGTACAAGCTGCTTTAATTGTCATCTCTTAGCAAATATCTGTCACAAATAATACTGGTAAAAAATGAGGGAAAGCTATATTAAATGAGCTTCTTTGCAAATAATTATTAATGTGATAACTCTATATAGAAAACCCTAAAGGCGCCATACAAAAATTTAGAACTAATAAATGAATTCTGTAACACAGCAGGATATAAAATCAATATATAGAAATTTGTTGTATTTCCTTACATTAACAATGTAGTATCAGAAACAAAAAGCAAAAAATAAAATCCCCTTTAAAATGGTGTAAAACAAAAAAACAAAAAACAAACAAACAAAAAAAAAAAACCTAGGAGTAAACCTAGCAAAGGAAGTGGAAAACCTCTACACTGAAAATTCTAAAACTATGTAAGAAATTAAAAATTATACAAAGAAATAGAAAGATACCCTATGCCCTTAGATTGAAAAAAAAGTAATATTTTTAAAATGGGCATACTACTCAGAGTGATTTATAAATTTATTGTAATCTCTATCAAATTCCCCATGACATTTTTCACAGAACTAGAACAAATAACACTAAACTTTATATGGAATCAGAAAAGACACAGAATTGCCAAAGCGATCCTGAGGGAAAATAACAAAGCTTGAGGCATAACCCTCCCAAACTTCAGACAATACTACAAAGCACAGTAACCAAAACAGCATTGTACTGGCACAAAGGAAAAACACACATAGATTGATGGAACAGAAGAGAGCCCAGAAATAAATGCACACAACTACTGTCAATTAATCAATAACAAAAGAAGCAAGAACATACAGTGCACAGAAGACAGTGTATTCAGCAAGCAGTATTGGGAAAGCTGGATAGTTACATGTAACTCAATGAAGAGGGAAAGCTGGACAGTAACATGTAACCCAAAGAAATTAGTACACTCCCTCACATCACATACAAAAATAAACTCATAATGGTGTAATTTCAGCTCAGTTGCTCAGTTGAGTCCAACTCTTTGTGACTCCATGAACCACAGCACGCCAGGACTTCCTGTCCATCACCAACTCCCAGAGTTCACTCAAACCCATGTCCACTGATTCGGTAATGCCATCCAACCATCTCATCCTCTGTCATCCCCTTCTCCTCCTGCCCTCAATCTTTCCCAGCATCAGGGTCTTTTCAAATGAGTCAGTTCTTCGCATCAGGTGGCCAAAGTATTGGAGTTTCAGCTTCAACATCAGTCCTTCCAATGAACACTCAGGACTGATCTCCCTTAGAATGGACTGCTTGGATCTGCTTGCTGTCCACGGAACTCTCAAGAGTCTTTTCCAACACCACAGTTCAAAAGCGTCAATTCCTCAGCACTCAGCTTTCTTTATAGTCCAACTCTCACATCCATACATGACCACTGGAAAAATCATAGCCTTGACCTTTGTTGGCAAAATAATGTCTCTGCTTTTTAATATGTTGTCTAGGTTGGTCATAACTTTCTTTCCAAGGAGCAAGCATCTTTTAATTTCATTGCTGCAATCACCATCTGCAGTGAATTTGGAGCCCCACAAAATGAAGTCAGCCACTGTTTCCACATCTATTTGCCATAAAGCAATGGGACCAGATGCCATGATCTTAGTTTTCTGAATGTTGAGCTTTAAGCCAACTTTTTCACTCACCTCTTTCACTTTCATCAAAAGGCTGTTTAGTTCTTCACTCTTCTGCAATAATGGTGGTGTCATCTGCATATCTGACGTTATTGATATTTCTCCCAGCAATCTTGATTCCAGCGTGGGCTTCATCCAGCCCAGCGTTTCTCATGATGTACTCTGCATATAAGTTAAATAAGCAGGGTGACAGTATACAGCCTTGATGTCCTCCTCTTCCTATCTGGAACCAGCCTGTTGTTCCATGTCCAGTTCTAACTGTTGCTTCCTGACCTGCCTACAGGTTTCTCAAGAGGCAGGTTAGGTGGTCTGGTATTCCATCTCTTTCAGAATTTTCCACAGTTTGTTGTGATCCACACAGTCAAAGGCTTTGGCATAGTCAATAAAGCAGAAATAAATGTTTTTCTGGAACTCTCTTGCCTTTTCAATGTTCCAGTGGGTTGGCAATTTGATCTCTCATTCCTCTGCCTTTTCTAAAACCAGTTTGAACATCTGGAAGTTCACAGCTCACGTATTGCTGAAGCCTGTTGCCTTGAGAACCCAATGAACAGTATGCAAATGCGAAAAGATAGGACACTGAAAGATGAACTCCCCAGGTTGGTAGATGCTCGATATGTTAATGGAGATCAGTGGAGAAATAACTCCAGAAAGAATAAAGGGATGGAACCAAAGCAAAATCAACACCCAGTTGTGAATGTGCCTGGTGATAGAAGCAAGGTCCAATGCTATAAAGAGCAATATGGCATAGGAACCTGGAATGTTAGGTCTATGAATAAAGGCAAATTGGAAGTGGTCAAACGGGTGATGGCAAGAGTGAACGTCGACATTCTAGGAATCAGCAAACTAAGATGTACTGGAATGGGTGAATTTAACTCAGATGACCATTATATCTACTACCGTGGGCAAGAATCCTTTAGAAGAAATGGAGTAGCCATTATAGTCAATGAAAGAGTCTGAAATGCAGTACTTGGATGCAATCTCAAAAATGACAGAATGATCTCTGTTCATTTCCAAGGCAAAACCATTCAATATCATGGTAATCCAAGTCTATGCCCCAACCAGTAATGCTGAAGAAGGTAAGTTGAACTATTCTATTAAGACCTACAAGACCTCTTAGAACCAAGAAACATAAGACATGATATCATAAAACACCTAGAAAGAACATAGGCAAAACACTTTCAGACACAAATCATAGCAATATTTTCTTAGATCAGTCTCTGAAGGCAAAGAAATGAAAACTACTGGCATTAGAACTGCCATACGACCCAGCAATCCCACTGCTGGGCATACACACTGAGGAAACCAGAATTGAAAGAGACACGTGTACCCCAATGTTCATCGCAGCACTGTTTATAATAGCCAGGACATGGAAGCAACCTAGATGTCCATCAGCAGACGAATGGATAAGAAAGCTGTGGTACATATACACAATGGAATATTACTCAGCCATTAAAAAGAATACATTTGAATCAGTTCTAATGAGGTGGATGAAACTGGAATCTATTCTTCAGAGTGTAGTAAGCCAGAAAGAAAAACACCAGTATAGTATACTAACGCAAAGAGTCGGACACAACTGAGCGAGTGAACTGACTGACTGACTGAACGCATATATATGGAACTTAGAAAGATGGTAATAACCCTGTATGCGAGACAGCAAAAGAGACACAGATGTATAGAACAGTCTTTTGGACTCTGTGGGAGAGGGTGAGGGTGGGATGATATGGCAAAACGGCATTGAAACATATAAATTATCACATGTGAAATGATTTGCCAGTCCAGAGTTGATGCAGAATACAGGATGCTTGGGGCTGGTGCACTGGAATGACCCAGAGGGATGGTATGGGGAGGGAGGTGAGAGGGGGGTTCAGGATGGGGAACAAATGTACACCCATGGTGGATTCATGTCAATGTATCGGAAAACCAATACAATATTGTAAAGTAAATAAATAAATAAATAAAACTGAGATTTAAAAATAATAATAAAATAAAAAATAAAAATAAACAAGTAGAACCTAATCAAACTTAAAAGTTTTTGTATAGCAAAGGAAATCATCAAAAAGCAAAGAGACAAATTACAGAATAGGAGAAAATATTTTCAAACAATGCTACCAACAAGGGCATAGTTTTCATAATATGCAAACTGCTTGTACAATTCAATCCAAAAAAAAAGAAAACACACAATCTAACCAAAAAATAGGCAGAAGACTTAAATAGACCCTCATCTGAATAAGACATATAGATGAGAAGGCACATGAAAAGATGCTCACCATCACTAGTTACTAGAGAAATGCAAATCCAAACTATGAGATATAACCTCATATCAGTCATAATGGCCATCATCAAAAAGTCTACAAATAATAAATGCTGGAGAGGGTGTAGAGAAACGAGAACCCTGCTACATTGTTGGTGGAAATATAAATGGTGCAGTCACTTATGGAAAATGGTAGGGAGGTATCTTAAAAAAATAATAAAACTAAAACTAAAACTACAGTAAGATTCAGCAATATGATTCCACTCCTCAGGGCATATCTGAAAAGATGAAAACTCTATTTCAAAAAGATCCCATGCTCATAGCAGCTCTATTTACAATAACTAAGATGTGGATGCAACCTAAATGTACATCAACAGATCAACAGATGAATGGATAAAGATGATGTGTTTATACACACACACACAAAGGAATACTACTCAGTCATGCATGCATGCATGCATGCTAAGTCACTTCAGTCATGTCCAACTCTTTGCTACATATGAACCATAACCCACCAGGCTTCTCTGTCCATGGGGGTCATTAGGCAAGAACAGTAGAGGGTTTGCCCTTCTCTAAGGGATATTCCAGACCCAGGGATTGAATCTGTGTCTCTTATGTCTCCTGCATTGGCAGGCAGGTTCTTTACCATTAGTGTCACATGGGAAGCCCCACTACTCAGCTATAGGAAGAAAAAAATATACTATTTGCAACAATATACCTAGACGTAGATACTATCATGCTAAGTGAAATAAGATAGTCAAATATATGATATCACTTATGTATGGAGTGCAAAGTATAATAAAAATGTATATAAAAATTATATACAGAACAGAAGCATACTCACAGACAGAAAAAGAATGCATAGTTGCCATGGGGAAAGGGAGGTGGGGGAGGAATAAATTAGGAGTATAGGATGAGCAGATACAAACTGCTATGCATAAAAAGGATAAGCAAAAAGAATTTACTATATAACACAGGATGCAATATTAAATGTCTTATCAGTTATGGAAAATTAACTGAAAAGATAAATATAGATATGTGTATATATATGCGTTGCTGCTGCTGCTGCTGCTAAGTCGCTTCAGTCATGTCTGACTCTGTGCAACCCCTTAGAGGACAACCCACAGGGCTTTTCCATCCCTGGGATTCTCCAGGCAAGAACACTGGAGTAGGCTGCTATTTCCTTCTCCAATGAATGAAAGTGAAAAGTGAAATTGAAGTCGCTCAGTCATGTCCAACTCTTAGCGACCCCATGTACTGCAGCCCACCAGGCTCCTCCGTCCATGAGATTTTCCAGGCAAGAGTACTGGAGTGGGGTGCCATTGACTTCTCCATATATATATGAAGTGAAGCTGCTCAGTTGTGTCCGACTCTTTGCAAACCCATGAACTGTAGCCTACCAGGCTCCTCGGTCTATGGAATTTTCCAGGCAAGAATACTGGAGTGGGTTGCCATTTCCTTCTCCAGGCCATATATATATTATATAAAATATTATTTATATATATATACAATGCTGAATCACTCTGCTGTACACCTGAAACTAATGCAATATTGTATATCAACTATATTTCAATTAAAAAATGATAAAAGGGAATTATTTATTTATTTCTCCATAACGAAACAAGACGATAGTAGAAAAAAAGTAATTTAAGAGAAGATTCTGCTAAGACTGGGAAGGGTCTACTTGCAAGCTAGTCAATTAACAAGGATGTTGGCACAAGACATGACATTGCAAGATCAGGCAGAAATGACTTTATTATTCAAAGAAGTAGCCATAGCCAGAAGATTAGCATTGTGTCATTTCCTTGAACCCAGATTTCCACATGCTAATGCAAAGAGGCTTTGATGATATCTGCAAACACAGTGAGCTTCACTTCAGGAAAGGAACCCTGGTCTAGGAAACTGAGATCTATTCCAAAAGCCCTGGAGGGAGACATCATCTTTACTCCATGTGTATATGTGTGTGTTAGTCTCTCAGTCATGTTCAACTCTTTGCAGCCCCGTGACTATGGGCCACTAGGTTCCTCTGTCCATGGGATTTCCAAGGCAAGAGTACTGGAATGGGTAGTCATTCCTTTCTCCAGAAAACCTTCCCGACCCAGAAATGGAATGTGGGTCTCCTGCATTGCAAGGAGATTCTGTACTGTATAAGCAGTAAACTACTGGACAGTAAAAAAATTTACCTGCACTCTTGATGGAGAAACCATTTATATCTTCCAAAGCTGTTTGCTGTACAAACATCTTTGAAAAGATAGTTTGAAACAAGATATTTGATGCCTCCGCTCACAAAATGTGCTGAAATGTAAGACCCACATGGAGAATTAATTGTCTGCCAACACATTAAGCATACAAATAGGGAACTTGGATAAATAATGATCAGACATTTACATGGTATTCTCTTCATTTTTTGAATAGCTAATTGCTATTTCTAAAATTTACCTGAGAATACACTAAGAAACTATGGAGTCTTTGGCACATAATTGTAGTTTAAAAAATGTGTTTTGAATAAATGTGTGAATAAACAGCAATGATTTTTGTTTTAGGTTAAGGTGAAGGGAAATTTAGCAGCTTCCCTAAGACTTTTACTGAAGTCTCATTACAGAGTTTAAGAGTGAACCAGGGAGCCACCAGATGTTAGGCAGCCAGGAGCCAACATTATCAAAGAAATGTTCAGAGCCAGCTTAGATGGTTCAGCTGGAAAAGAAACTGATAATCTACACAAAATTTGATCACTGGTCAAATGGCATAGGAACACACATGATGTTTCTAAATAAGTTGGATTAAGGCTAACTTTTGGAGAAGGAAATGGCAACCCACTCCAGTATTTTTGCCTGGAGAATCCTGTGGACAGACGAGCCTGGTGGGCTCTTGTCCATGGGGTCACACAGAATCGGACACGACAGAAGCAACTTAGCATGCATGCATGCATTGGAGGAGGAAATGGCAACCCACTCCAGTATTCTTGCCTGGAGAATCCCAGGGATGGAGGAGCCTGGTGGGCTGCCGTCTATAGGGTTGCACAGAGTCAGACACGACTGAAGTGACTTAGCAGCAGCAGCAGCAGCAAGGCTAACTTTTGTTAGCTTCAAATAACTTGCTTCAACCATTTCCTCAAATAACTTGTTTCACTCATTTCCTCAGATTTTCTTGCTTAGTTCCAAAAATAAAGCAGTGCAAGATGGGGATTTCAGAGTTATAAGACCACTATTATGAAGTACAAAGTATTGATGACGTTATTTCCTATTAGGTACAGTAAGTTGAAGTCTGTTATCCTTCAGGACTCAGCTAGGTGTGAGAAGAAATGTGACTTTCAGGCTGAATTGGCTTGGCAGTTTTCCTCTATGTTATTAAAGCACCCTAATTACAGCATTTGGCACTTCATATTGTGCTTGTCTCTTGTCTAATTGTCCTCATAGGTATATATGACAATTTAAAGCAAGAATTGAACCATAATCTTGGCTAATACCCCCAAATGCCCACTGCAAATCTACATGGATTGATAGTAAGTATATGCAGAATCAATAAATGAACAATCAGTTAAAGAACAGATAACTTTCATTGTCAATCTCTGTAAGAATGAAAATAGGTGCATACTGAAGACACGTTAAAATCATCTTGTTAAAAGATAAGAAGTACACCCATTCACACATGCACACATATGTGCATATATTTGTAGGTGGAACACCTACAAACAAGCATGCATAACAATGCATTTGCAACGGCAACGGCCAGAAAGTGCAGCACCAACTTTTCAGCAATTTAAATGATTAAGTTATGTTGTGTACTTATACAATTAGGGGAACAGTTACTTGGAATTGTTTACCTTCATTAATGCCCTCACTACCTTATTTCCTTAAAATCTCTAATTAAACACTCTTCTAGAAAGGAGCAAATCATTTTAGGACAAGTTGCTTCCCTGAGATAGCTACACTTCCTGGGTGTTTGATGAACTGTCTCAAACAGTGATGCTTGGCAGATGACAAGAACTGTGCTTACTATGGAAAGGAAGCTATTTCAACCCATACCTAACACCCACTACCTAGACCAAAAAGTGGGGCTGAATGTACTTCGGTTACTTACTCATGTGATTGGCCCCTATTCTTCCAAAGTCGAAGGTGCACAGTGCAGGTGGAGGCAAGAACAACAGATGATTGCTTTGAGTATTTCCATCTCCAAACCTGCTGTCACTGCAAACTGAGGGAAGTTTCTTGATTGACACTCCCGTTCTGACCAGGTTGCATGTGAATGGTGGGCATACCTAATTTTCCTTTATATTTCCTGGCTTATTGATTATAAGTAGAAGCTTTGGCTGTGTACACTGCCAGCTAATGCTCAGAGGATGCGGAGTTACCACCTGGATAAAGGGAGTGGCCAGACAATGCCCTCACCTCTCCTAGGATTAAACCTTGACTCTCTCTTTTGCCAACACCTTTCAGTCACACAGTAAGCATGAACCCACCATCTAACAATAAACATACATAACTTAAAAAAAGGAAAATAAAAATCCCCAACAAAAGAGACTCCATTACCTCACTGTGACTAACATTGCTGGACACTTTAAAATCACTGTTTTGTGAAATAAAAATGATTTTCTATAACCGCTTATAAAATATAGAGTGCAAACATTTCCCTCTAGTTAGACTTTCATATTTTCTTTTGATAGTGCCTTACTTTTTGTTGACTTTACATTAAATATATATTGTGCTGAAAAAGGATCAAGAATAATTTTTTGCTCAAGTTAGGATTTATTAACATGCAATTAATTACAACAACAATTATAGTGATGATAAAACCAGAACAGATACTTCAGGATTCAGTTAGGATTTAGTTGTTTTGTGTGTTTTATGGCACCGATAGGAAAGCTGAACTCTGGTTTCAGCTCTACTATGCTGTAAACAGTTATGAAATTAATAATTTATTTCTTTGTGCTTAATATAAAGCATTCCATCCCATACTGCTTTCAGGATTTCTGAGAATCTAAGGGTTGCTATCCCCCTTTCAGAATTGCTTCCTTATATTGTGTTTTTCTTGGTTTTCCTCCAACTGTACTGCTATGGCATCCCACTTCCAAAATTCTTGTAATTTCTCACTTGCAGCTATGTAATAAAAAGCCCATTCTTAATCTCTCTTCTTTCCTCTGCCTCTAATCAATTTACTCACAATGGGCATATCAGTCTTCTGGATATCTATTGTTGATCCTGGAACTATGCTGATAAAAACAGTTAATTTTCAAGCACTTCAAAAAGAGAAATGAGCAAAATATGCAATTATTATCTTGCATGTACAGTGATGACTCCCGCCCCAACAGACCTTGCACCACAGGACTGGGAGATGGAAGCCATCCATGTTTCTCATAGCTATTTCTAGACAATTCTGCTTCCCTCCTTGAATCTCCTCAGTTCCCAACATTTGAACTCTTATCTCATTGATCTTTCTTTCCAAAACTCCTAAATAGATGCTGATAACTTCAAAATCTACATAGATAACAGTTCCAACACAGAAGCCTCTAAATCCCTTGACCTTATCATCACCCTCTCAAGGCCAATTGATTTACATATATTCTTTGTCACTACACTGCATCCTTAATCTCAGGGTCAAACATCTTATGTTTTCCCAGTGTGTCATATCTTTCCAACTCTTATCTCATTAAAGAATTAATTATTCTTTAATTTCAATGGCATATATTTTATTGAACCCACCATCTAGGTAATCTTTGCTAAGTAAACTTGCCTCTTCATATCTCATATTTCACAGTCAAAAAAGTCTTTGAGAAGGGAGCAAAGGAAATATAATGGCACAAAGACCGTTTTTCCAACAAATAGTGCTATAACAGCTGGGCATTCGCATGAAAACAAATGATAGAAATTAACTCAAAGTAGAATAGACCTCAATATAAAAGTAAAACTGTGTACTCCTGTTGCTGCTGCTGCTAACTCGCTTCAGTCATGTCTGACTCTGTGCGACCCCATAGATGGCGGCCCACCAGGGTCCTCCGTCCATGCGATTTTCCAGTCAAGAGTACTGGAGTGGGGTGCCATTGCCTTCTCCATATACTCCTAGATGATAGCAAAAGAGAAAACTTAGATGACCCTAGGTATGGTGATGATATTTTAGATGTGACACCAGACATGATACACGAGAGAACAGATTGATCATCTGGATGGACTGCATTATTTTCTAAAACTTTTGCTCTGTGAAATACAGTGTCAGAGAATGACAAGATAAGCCACAGACTGGGAGAAATTATTCGCAAAAGACACATCTAGTAAAGGACTGTTATACCAAATATACAAAGAGCTTTCAAAATTCAACAATAAGAAAATTTAAAAAAAGAACAAAAACCTGATTTAAAAATAGGCCAAAGATCTGACCAGACACACCAAAGAACAGCTACCGGTGTCAATGAAGCAAATGAAAAAGATGTTCCACATCATGTGTCATCAGGGAAATACAAATTAAAACAACAAAATAACTCTATACATCTGTTATTAATAGAATAGTCAAGTCCTGACAGTGAAACTATGGTTTAGATTCATTTCGCCAGCCTTCACTAATCAAGGCCTTTTAAAGAGTTGTAGGTCCTCCAAGTGGCATATAGCCTAAATAGTATTAGTAAGATGTTTTCATGAGTTGTTTTCTGGAAACTTGGGGTCAGTTGAGTCTAGTTTTAGCTGAACTAGCTAATACTGATGATACCACCACTCCTCTAGCTGGACATAACCTTTGTTACGGACATAACCTATGTTAAGGTGCTCTTAACCTTTTCAGTGTGCAACGACTTGAAGCTTAGCTGCTGCTGCTGCTAAGCCGCTTCAGTCCTGTCCGACTCTGTGCGACCCCATAGACGGCAGCCCACCAGGCTCCGCTGTCCCTGGGATTCTCCAGGAAAGAACACTGGAGTGAGTTGCCATTTCCTTCTCCAATGCATAAAAGTGAAAAGTGAAAGTGAAGTCGCTCAGTCGTGTCCAACTCTCAGCGACCCCATGGACTGCAGCCTACCAGGCTCCTCCGTCCATGGGATTTTCCAGGCAAGAGTACTGGAGTGGGGTGCCATTGCCTTCTACACCTCTGCAAAAGGACCATTCCTGCATTATTTTTCAACCACATTTCTCCAGGCTCCCCATGACACATATCACCCTGTTGCTTTATTTATCTGGTATCACACAATACCACAAGCACTAGACCTTCAGGAAGGCAGAGCTGAGACTTGTCCTCCCATCTCTTCACTCAGCTGCCTTATGAATAAACCCTGTTTTTGCTGCAAACTTCTGGGTCTCAGCGTTTTGACTTGCTGTGTATCTGGCAAAACAAATCTGGTTCAGTAACAACACCACCAAATATTGGTGAAGATGCAGCACAACAGGAATGCTCATTCATTGCTGCTGGGAATGCAAAGTGGTACAGCCACTTTGGAAGAAGTTTGGCTATTTGTTATAAAACTAAGAATATTCTTCTGATCCAGGAATCATGCTCCTTGCTATTTAAAATATGTTAAAAACTGATGTTCACACAACAACCTGCACATGGATGTTTATAGCAGCTTTATTCATAATTGCTGAAACTTGAAAGCAGCTAAGATGTACTTCAGTAGGTGAATGGATAAACGCATTGTGGTACATATAAATAATGGAATATTATTAGATAGATTAAAAAAAAAAAATTAGCTAGCGAACCATGAAATGACACAGAGAAACCTTTACTGCATCTTACTCAGTGAAAGAAGCCAATCTGAAAAGGCTACATATTACTGTATCATTCCAATTATATGACATTATGTAAAAATTTAAAAAAAAAAACGAGATAATTAAAAAAAAAAAAAAAACACACTAGCAGTTTCCAGAGGTTAGGGGCAGTGGGAAAGGATAAATATGGGTTTTATGGTCAGTGGGTTTTATGGTCACAGAGGGTTTTTTGGTCGGTGAAAACAATGTGTATGATTCCACATAATGATGGCCATGTGTTATTATATATTTGTCCAGACCTATGGAATGTACGACAAAACCTAATTTGAAATATGAAATTTGGGTGATGATGTGTCAGTATATGTTCATCAACTGTAACAAATGTCCTCCTCTAGTAAAAGAGGGAGACTGTGCACACGTGGTGGCAGGGGTATATGGGAACTTTGTGCATCTTCCTCAATTTTGCTATGAACCTTAAACTGCCCTTTAAAAAGTCTTAATAAAAAAAAAAGGAAAAAAAAATAAGTTACCTTTCTTCTCCATCAGTTGAGGGTTATACTATCACATATATCTTAGACTATACTATGCTGCTGCTGCTAAGTCGCTTCAGTCGTGTCTGACTCTGTGCGATCTCATAAATGGCAACCCAAAAGGCTCCCCCGACCCTGGGATTCTCCAGGCAAGAACACTGGAGTGGGCTGCTATTTCCTTCTCCAATGCATGGAAGTGAAAAGTGAAACTGAAGTCGTTTAGTCGTGTCTGACTCTTAGCGACCCCATGGACTGCAGCCCTCCAGGCTCCTCTGTCCATGCGATTTTCCAGGTGAGAGTGCTGGAGTGGGATGCCATTGCCTTCTCCAATACTATACTATGGGGCTGTATTAAAGATTTAATATGAGGTAAGTTGATTGCCTAGCACGAGAGGATTTCATGGGCATTTATTATTAGTAGCAGTAGCATCAGTGTGTGCTCTGTTCTTGGTGCAATACAGCTCACTAAGCTGATGTCAAATTTTCATTCAGCCTATTTTATGAATGTTGGTGTCATTATTAATATTTGGTCACCAGTCTTGTACACACAGTCCTTTTTATTTGCCTGCATCTTTTATTACATTTCCCGCCCCTACAGGCAGGGCCAATCTCTCTTTCTGCAACTCCATAGAGCACCCAATGCAGCATCCTTACTCCACACAGAGTTTTAATAAGTTTTTGGCCCTGAGGCTATTTCTTCAGAATTAAAATTGTTACAGAAAAATCACAGACTAATAAATGGGTAAGAATGCCACTTCTCTCCAGCTAGAGCAATCACTATGTTCTATCTCAGACATTCGGAGTTCTTGCAAAATATATGGGAACAACCAAATACCTACAATCTTCCCTTTAATCCTATCTAGTGAAACTCTCATTTCAGCAACTACAGAATAAACAACAAGGTGAAAGCAGCTCTGCCTCAAGTGTTTGGTTCTGTTGTCCTGTATCAAGAAAATTCCAACTCTTGTGTATCATTATATCACATCACTTCAGCAAGGAATTCTGCTGCAAATGTGCTGAATGAGCAGAAATTGTTGCTAGTGGCAAAAATATCCTACATGCTAGTATTTTTCATATCCCCGATACTCTACAAGGAGTAGTGATGTCAAGTCTGTGAAGAAGGATGGCTACAAGCATCAAAAGCATGATTTGTCACATTTGACAGGGCTCTAAAGCTCGTGCTGAGCACACCTTTAACCCCACAGGGCTCTCTCAGAGAGTTCAGCAGCTGTGATGTGCCTACATTACCATTGCAGGAGGCTAATTTTTTAAACCTAATTAAATATTAAGATGGCAATGCACACCTTTTCAAGTGATGTGCTGCCCTCATTAGAGAGTGTTGATCACACAGACCACAGGGAGGCTATTGCTGGCCCACAGAGTACCTTAAGTGGCTTTGAAGTGGTTGTGAGTATATCAAACTACAAACATGAAATGCTTTCTACAAACAGATTGTTGGTCCTTCTCTTAATGAGAAAATCTTTCAGACACAATTTCCATCATAATGTAATTTGCATACATTTGTTAAAAGCACCTATTGCATCTTTAATGCTTTTTCATTCCTCAACAAAGAGCTTCAGGTAAGAAATCCTCCATGTGCTATTCTAAAAAAGCTGAAAATGTCAGACTCCAGATTCCCGAACTGGGACAGAGTAACTAGAGTTTATAGTCTTTCTATCAAAAAAGAATAAGCATAATGGACTCTCTTTATTTCTAGAAAGCGTTTGGTTATCCATCCCAATAAACAAATGTATTATTATTACCTCTGCAAATAAGTGCTCTGTTCAGCTCCCAAACAGCATGTCTTAATTTCCTGCTATGCTTACAGTTACACTTTCCAAAATTACTGCCAACTCCACCATCACATCTACTTCGTAGCTTCAGTAAGAGCTGGAGCATAATGTGGTTTCTTGTTCTTCTTCTGCAAACCCTGCTCATCCCTGTGATGGCTTTTTATCTTCCCCACCTCCACCTTCAAACTTGTACCCCCCTGCCTCTCCTCTCCTCCCTCTCTACAGACTGTGCCTAGTAGACCCCATTTTCAAAAAGTGAAAAATGAAAGTGTTAGTTGCTCAGCCAGTCCAACTCTGCAACCCCATGGACAATAGCACACCAGGCTCCTCTGTCCAAGGGATTCTCTAGGCAAAAATACTGTAGTGTGTAGCCATTTCCTTCACAGGGATGGAACCCAGGTCTCCAGCACTGCAGGCAGATTCTTTACCATCTGAGCCATTCATCCAAAAGGATCCCTAATAACTACTAGGTCTTCGAAATGGATAGAGGAGCCAGAATTCCTAGATTATTGTCAATTCAAGCAAATCACACAACCTGGGAAGGCTTACAGGAAGTCTCTGTAAAATAGCCACACATGTTTAACTTTTGTGTTGGGAGGTAGAGTCATTTTTGGTTTTTAAATTATATTTCCTATATTTTCTTTCCCTTCTGCATGTGTGTACACACAAATTACTGAAAATCATGCTGAGAGAATAAAATTTAAGCTCCCTCAGAGAAGAAACCTTGTACCTGGGACCAGGTGATATAAATGATACATCAATATTCTCTACTTCGGGAATAACAACTTGTTACCTAATAGCAGTAGCAGATTTTCTTTAACAGCTACTGTACTGAGAGATGTATCACCCAATATGAATTTTCTCCATGTTCAGCTTCTCCAGAAAACACTCCATTCATCTGGCTGGACCTTCCTGACACCCAAAGGTTGTCTGTGTGACACACCCAGTATCATTAACACTCAGCACCTATTCCATTAGCGTAGACATTTTTCATTTTAAGGTTTCCTATTTCCTGTCCTGGAATCTTAACCTTTAAATCCTGCTATGGTTCTGACAGAACTATATAAAAAGATTATTTTCAGAAGCTGAGAAATAGAGAGGATTCTAACTTAACTGAATATTCTAGAACTTAGTTAATCTCAGGTTAACTTTAATTTGTTCAGCATGCATTTTTGAGAGGTTCTATGATTCAAAGCAGTTTTACAAGATTTCAAGGTTGCATTTGACCTCTAAAAGTGTTCCATTTATTAGAACTGCCTCAAAGTTGTATTTTTAATATGATTGTAGCCAAATGCAAAAGTTTTGAGGTTCTCACAAGTGCGACATATATTAAACAAAAAGTAAGTGTATTCCCTCATAGCTCAGTTGGTAAAGAACCCACCTGCAATCAGGACACCCCGATTCAATTCCTGGGTTGGGAAGATCTGCTGTAGAGGAAATGGCAATCCTCTCCAATATTCTTGCCTGGATACTCCTCTCCAATATCCGCTCCCCATGCACAAAGGAGCCAGGCAAGCTACAGTTAATAGGGTCACAAAGGGTAGGACACGACTGCAGCAACTTAGCACAAGTGTATTGGGGTCATTCTTTTCAGATGATCTATGTTTGTACTTTTTGAATTGGACAGATTTGATTTAAGTACCATCATTTCAATTACAAATTAGGTATATTTTCTTTAATTCATTATATAGTAGGAAGACACTGTAAAACTTATGTAGAATAAAAGCCTTATTATTCTAATGACTGTTGAATATTCTATGTAAACTTTATATTCATTACTAATTGGAAACTCTCAGCTACAATAGCAAACTGAAACTTTGTATGCTTACTTTCTCCTATCTAAATGAATTAAACATGTATTTCTAAAATCATTGCCAACTAAACCGTCTCTAATTCACACATTATACAAAAGTATCTTGAGATAAAACTTCCATTTCCATTTCCAAGGCTGCACCCATTTCCAAGGCTGAAGTTAAACTTCAAGAAGTAGAGCCAAAATTGAGCAAACATCAGTGTCATGAGCTGAAATGCCCTCAGTACTCATTTTCTCTCCAAGGTTGCTAACACTGAATCCAGAATAATTGCTTGTCTGCAAAGGGCAGATAACAGCATACCTTGTGAAGATCCACTACTGCTGTGAAGCACACAGTTCTATTCCCCATTTGGGTAGAGCAAGAGTTCATGTATACTCTGGATATTATTAAATTAAAAAAATATATATGTGTATGAATATCCATGTGCATATACTTTTAACTCAGTTTGAATCTCTAAATGCTGGCTCTTTTTGCTTGGTGTTAACAGATACCTAAAGCTCCAATATTGTATTTCACATTGTTTAAGGAAGTCAAATTAGAATCTGATCTGCTATAAAAGCAAAAACATTGTTTTTATTATGCTTCATAACAATTTTTCTCAATATTTTAAGTGATGTCATTAATACAAATTTATGCTTCATATTTTAAAGCAAATATGTCAAGTATGTTGGGTGATGCTACTTAAGTGACTTATGCTGATACTACTTTAGTAGAGTAATAATTATCCATTAGAAAAGATAGATATCTCTAATACTATAGATGAAGCAACTCAGGAATAATATTACTTTAATTTTGAGAGAATAAGTTGAAAAATTTAATTTTAAATGACACAACTATTATAATTTTCCATTTTGTTCCACAAATACTTATTGATTGGTCAAATATTTATTGACACACACAGTTAATAATCTAGTTGAACTACCTACTGAACCTAAATCAAACTGAATATGCTCCTTTAAAGATTATTCTCTAAACCTTTTATCTAAAGTTTAATGACTTAAACTTCAGAGACAGAATCTGACTACCCCAATATTAACTTCAATCTGAAGTTTATTTTGCATATATTTTCCGAGATATATTGCTGAGATATCACAGAGAGGAAATATAGTATTTAAAATAGGAATTTCTGGTGAAAGTCAGGGTAGGGACAGTTCAGCTATGTAAATATGTCTAGTGTAAATCCCCAAAGAGTTAGATTTTGATTGACACAGATTCAGGTAACCTACATTGTTGTCTTACTTCTTAGCATCTTCTGTAAGATATGGGAAGGCTAAGATGATTATCAGACTATTAAGAAAATCCTTTGTATGGGAAGATCCCTATTTAACAATGCTTCCTTTTCCATCTGATCTCTGGAAAAGAAACTGGCTAATAACATAGTTGAACCATTTCTACTGCTGACAATGTATTCCAGTCATAGAATCAGCTAAACTTGCTAGCATCAGAAAACTCTATCCTGCAAGGAAAGCTGAAAAATGGTGTTCATACCTTTCCCTACCAACTTATGTGACTTAATCATTCATAATGACTCCATGAATCTCAGACAAAAAAGAAAAAATAGGTATTAAGATAATAAATTAAATTAAGATAGTAAATCTCTTTGGCATTCTATGGAAAGCCTAAAATTTATCCAATGGATCATTGGAGCAACACCACTATAATTTAACTCTGAAATTTGCTAGAATGAAAGATAGCTTAACTAGTGTCAAAGCATTAGTGGAGCCCTGTATTTCTTTCCAAATTTTGAGCCAGTCTATTGTTCCATGTCTGGTTCTAAGCGTTTCTTGTCCTACACCCAGTTTGCTCAAGAAACAAGAAACAGGTAAGGTGGTCTGGTATTCCCATCTCTTTAAGAATTTTCCACATTTTGTTGTGATCCACACAGTAAAAGGCTTTAGCATAATCTATGATGCAGGAGCAGTTTTTTTCTGAAACTTCCTTGCTTACTCTATGATCCTAAAAACATTGAAAATTTGTTTTCTGGTTCTTTATCTCTTTGAAACCCAGCTTATGTATCTGGAAGTTCTCTGTTCATGTAGTTCTGAAGCATAGCTTCAAGGATTTTGAGAATAACCTTGCTAACATGTGAAATGAGTGCAACTGTACGGTTTTTTGAATGATTTTGGGCATTGTCCTTCTTTGGGACTGGAATGAAAACTGACCTTTTCCAGTCCTGTAGACACTGCTGAGTTTTCCAAATTTGCTGACATATGTGAGTGCAAATTGAGTGCAGCACTTTAATTGTATCATCTTTTAAGATTTTAAATAGCTCAGCTGGAATTCCATCACCTCCATTATGTTTTTTCATAGTAATGCTTCCTAAGGCCCACTTGACCTCACACTCAATGATGTTTGGCTCTAGGTGAGTGACCACACTGTAGTGGTTATCCAGGTCATTAGGATCTTTTTTTTTTTTTTTTTTGTATAGTTCTTCTGTGTATTGCCACCTCTTCTAAATCTCTTCTGCTTCTGTTAGGTCCTTATCATTTCTTTCCTTATCGTTAGGTCTTTATCATTTCATGCCCATCCTTGCATGAAATGTTCCCTTGATATCTCCAATTTTCTTGCAGAAACCTCTAGCCTTTCCCATTCTATTGTTTTCCTCTACTTCTTTGCATTTTTCACTTAAGAAGACCTTATCTCTCCCTGCTATTCTCTGAAACTCTATTCAGTTGGGTGTTTGCCCTTCTCCCTTGCCTTTCACTTCTTTCCTCAGCTATTTTTAAAGATTCCTCAGACAACCCCTTTGCCTTTTTGCATTTATTTTTCTTTTGAGATGTCTTTGTTCACTGCTCCCTCTACAGTGTTACAAACCTCTGACCATAATTCTTCAGGCACTATGTCTACCATATATAATCCCTTGAATCTATTCCTCACTTCCACTATATAATCATAAGGAATTTGATTTAGGTCACTTCTGAATGGCCTAGTGGCTTTTCCTACTTTCTTCATTTTAAGCCTGAATTTTGCAAAAAGGAGCTCATGATCTGAGGCACAGTCAGCTCCAGATCTTGCTTTTGCTTACTGTATAGAACTTCTCCATATTCAGCTACAAAGTACATAATCAATCTGATTTCATTATTGACCATTTGATGATGTTCACATGTAAAATTGTCTCTTGTTGGAAAAGGGTGCTTGCTATGACCAGCACATCATCTTGACAAAACTCTAATAGCTTTTGCCCTGCTTTGTTTTGTACTCCAGGGCCAAACTTGCCTGTTATTCTGGATATCTCTTGACTTCTACTTTTGCATTCTAATCTCCCATGATGAAAAGGGCATCTTTTGGGGTATTAATTCTAGACAGTGTTGTAAATCTTCATAGAATCATTCAAATTCAGCTTTTTTAGCATTAGTAAGTGGAACATAGGCTTGGATTACTGTGATATTGAATGGTTTGCTTTGGAAACAAACCAAGGTATTTTTGCCATTTTTGAGATTGCACTCAAGCATTGATTTTTGGATTCTTTATTGACTATGAGGGCTACCCCATTTCTTCTAAGTGATTCTTGCCCACAGTGGTAGATATAATTGTCATCTGAATTAAATTTGCCCATTCCCATCCATTTTAGTTCACTGATTCCTAAAATGTCAATGTTCAATCACCATCTCCTTCTTGACCACATCCAATTTACCTCGATTCATGGACCTGGATGATTCATTATAGGATGAATCATTGTTCATTCTATTGTTCTTTACAGCATTGAACTTTATTTTCTCTGCTACATATCCACAGCTGAACATCATTTCTGCTTTGGCCCAGCCCCTTCATTCTTTCTCAAACTATTTGTAATTGCCTGCTAGTCTACCCTAGTGGTATATTGGACATTTTCTGACCTGGGTGCTCATGTTATGGTGTCATATAATTTTGTGTTTTCATATTGTTCACAGGGTTCTCTGAGCAAGAATACTGTAGGGGGTTGCCATTTCCTCCTGCAGTAGACCTCATCTTGTCAGAACTCTTCACAATGACCCGTGCATCTTGGGTGGCCCTATACAGCATGGTTCATAGCTTCACTGAGTTAAGCCTGCCCTTTCCCCACAACGAGGCTGTGGGCCATGAATGGGCCATCAGCCTCTACCCAGAGAAAATGAAGCATGTCTCCAGGCTTCAATATGTAACCAAGGAAATAAAGAGGGTGTTGAGGGAGCAACTGAGTTGTCTCTGGGCTCTTCGGGATTTACCTTGGAGAGACTAGAATATTGCTCAGATCCAAGAGAACAAAAAGAAAAGAGGTAGAGGAGATAAAAACAAGGGAAAGCTTGTTGAGTATCTGACTAGATTACAAATAACCTGCTTCTTCTCTTCTAGGCAATATAGCAGGTTTGCCTGCTATATTTGTTTGTTTGTATCTCAGGCTAAGGACAAGAAGCTCAGCTTTTTGTTGGATGTCTTCTGGGTCCTGACAACTAAAACAATGCTGCTCACCATCTGGTTCTACAAGAATGAAGTCACCAGCCACTGTAGCTGCTGACCATTAGAATACCTTGAAAGTTAAGCAAGGAGATCAGGAATAAGGCATTCTGTGCACTGGAAAAAATGGCAAAACAGGCTAGTTAGGCAATGTCAGGAGACCGTTTTATGAACCCAATTCCTTGCATCTTCTTTTATCTACAAAAGCACTGAAATTGTTAACATAGGCATCTGCTCCCCAAGACTAGCAAAAACCTTCTCCAAAGATGAATGTTTGATTGCACAAACTCCCTTCCCCAAAATCACATAGGTTCTGACCTGCTCATACTTTTTAGAGCTGTCTGAGAGACTGTCTCCACGTTGTGCTTCTCAGAAAGCCCCAAATAAAACTGAACTCACAGATCTCATGTTGTGTGCTTTTTAGATTAGTCAACAGATCTTTGATAAGAAAATTGGTATTTGACAAAGGTTATTTAAAGAACACACTGTCTCTTGTCCTTTAGAGATCAAGTATCTAAGGCTTGACTTTATCAGATTAAACACACATGTACACACACACACCAGATTACCAACATATTTCATTCAGTATGAAGTTAACCACTTGCTTTTGGTTTTCATTGAAGATCAATAGATATAATATTTTTGCAAACATTTTTTGCATCTTTTACCAAATTATTGTTCAGATAGCATCATCTACTATCTTTAACTGTTTCTTTTTTTTTTCTTGTTTTCTTTTTTGAATATGTGTGATACATTTCTTTATAAAATGTTAGAAAAAAATTATGTTTCTTTAACATGTATGTTATCTGGTTTGATGGTAAGAATTACACAGCCTTTTTTCATATTTACCTTATTTTTGGAAGCTCACAGCTAAATTTTACACTTATTCATATATAATATTTTCTTAAACATTTATATTTCCCATTTTATGTCACTTTTTCATTTTATTTTTCTATTATAATATCTTTATGTTATACCTTTCTTAATAAAATAAACTTCAAATGAATGGAATATATTTTGTATGTCAGTAAAAGCTGGTTGGTTTTGTGTATGTGTGTGTGTTTGTGTCATTTTGTTTAGGTGTTTAAGAAAAAGGAGGGTGTATACAGGTAACAAATGAGTTGTACGATTACTAATGGGTTACAATATAAAACAGCAATGCTTTGAAGGAAAATGCATAGGTTAGGAGATGCTGCCTACCTTATTTGTCTGTCAATGTTCCCCTCCAAACAAAGCACCCAGATCATAACAGAATAAGACATTTAATTCTAAGCCAATAAGCTACATATTTGTATAAAGTTTTGAGTTTGGGACATTCTGCAATAACCTTAACTTCTAGATTGAATTGTTAATCAAGTAAGATAATAATGGTGTAGAAGGGGGGAAAAGTTTAGATGAGTTGACGTGCTGGGATGAATTGGAACTGTAATTTCTTACCTGATCTGGTCAGTCTACCCTATCCATTTTGATTTGTGTCTTCTATTTAGAAATAAAATCAAAGTGGATTATGAGAGTTATGAAGAATGTCTGACTCCTACATAATTATACTAAGGTTTATTAATCAGGGTAGTACATGTTAAAGATTATGCAAAAGTTCCCAACCCCTGGCTCACCCATTATATTCCAACATCGATGGAAGTGAGGTACCTAAAGAATAAACAAGGGGCCTTGAGGTTGGTGTTGGAATACATCTGTTGCATCCCTTTAAAAATCACAACTCAACTGGCTACACAATACACTTCTCCAAATGCTACTCAACTCTCAAATTGTCAAGGCACATATCTAAATGCTACACAAGCCAATGCCTATACACGGCATGGATATGAAAGAAATACAGTGTTGATGGCTCATTTCACAGGATGAATTCTGCAATATAGGTTTGTAATTAAGAGGAAGATAAAAACTCAACCCATGTCCTACCCTAACAAAATATTTTAATCAGTAGCTAATATGAAAATCTGTAACTATCTTTTGCATATGGTAAAATGAAAATTCACTTTGAGGTGGGTAATGGGTTTCAGTCAACTATATATCAATGACATTCAAAATGCTTGCAGCATGCATTAATTAAAGACATTCTATTGGCATCACCAGAAAGAGAGAAAGAGGGAGAAAGATAGAAAAAGAAAATATATTAATTAATATTTTCAGTACTAGAAACTTACAGGTGAAGAGTGATGTCATCAAAATAGCAATATACATTCAGGTCACAGGGATGAATCTGAAACATGCTCCTTTCTGGACCACAGAGACTGACTACATTCTAAGGGTGAGAAGAGCAGGTACTGTCTGACCACATCACCCCTCCCATGCCACATGGTGCCACTCCAAAGGGAACCAGCTGGCCTATGGTTTCTCCAGTAAGAAAAAATGAATAAATGACCCCAGGGGAATATCCAGCTCCCCCAGCATTGAGGAGCACTTCCCAGGAGGCTTATTTGGGTCCTGCCTCACAGGGATCTCTAGGGAACCCTGTGAGTCTTGATTATCTAGGATCAGAACACTGGAGAGGTAGGCAGAGCTTACGGCAACCAGTGCTCAGATGTTGTCAGACCACATTTCTCCTCAAAGCTGTGCCTGGATAGACCCCAACCAGCAGCTCTGTCCATATACAGAGTAGAGCCAATGGACCAGTCTGGCCAGAGAGCTCAATGGGCAGTTTTGATTCATGTCTAGCCAACCAACTCATGGAGACTACTCTACAGTCTTACCTGGGCAAGGAAGCAAATTCAAAGCGCCAGCTACCATTAACTGTAGCCTCCAGTCCAGCCTGAGTAAAAGATTGTCCAGAGAACCTGGGCATCCTACATACATTTGCATCAATGCCAAAACAGAAATCCCAGCCAACAGCTCCGCCTATTTGCAAACCAAGCCAGTGTCTCTGACTGGACATGGAAGTAGATTTGCTGCTTTGTCCAACAGCTAAATATAGTTTCCAGCTCTATGCAACCAGGAAGGAAGCATGACCAGAGAATTCTGGCAGCTTCAGAGTCCATCCTACAGCTGCATTTGGGCAAGGAATTAAGCCAGTAGGCTGACCAGCTGTTAATTATAGCCACTTGCCCTGCCCTAACCATGGGGTCTGAACAGTGACCCTGGGCAGGCTTAGTATCCAGCATATTGCACGATACAGCCATGCAGCCCAGACTGCATCCCTACTCTGTAGCACGACCAAACCAACAGACTTGTCTGATTGCTGAATGCAGGCTGCGACCTGGCCCAGGCAGGAAGCCCAGCCAATGACTCCATCCACTTGTGGAGGACACCTGACAAGGGACTCTGGACTCTTTTCCAACTGAGGGGATACAGAAAAAATTATGATAAAGGAGTCAAAGTACACCACTACAAGTAGTAATCAAATCAAATACAACAAAAGAGGAAACAAGGAACAATGAATCTACAAAATAGAAAAAAAAATTACCAAAATGGTAATAATAAGTCCTTACCCATCAACAATTTCTTTATATGTAAGTGGATTAAAAATTTCAATCAAAAGATAGAATGGATGAGTGAATCAAAAATAAGATCCTACTGTATTATGCCTACAAGAGACTTTAGCTTTAAGGACACATATAGATTGAGAGTGAAGGGATGCAAAAAATATATCAAACAAATGGCAACCAAAAGAAAGCTATGCATATGTCAGACAAAATAGATTTTAAGTTAAAATGGTCAAAAGCTAGTCATTATACAGTCATTATATATATCCACAGAGGAGAAAAGACAATTCCAAATCTTTATGCACCCAACATCAGAGCATCTATTTATGTAAAACAAATAGTAACATGGTTAAAAGGAGAAATAAACATCAGTAATAACAGTGGGTGATTGTAATATCTAACTCTCAACAATGGATAGATCATCCAGACAGAAGCTCAGTATGGACACAGCAACTATAGATAAATGGACTTAAAAGACATATATGGAGCATTCTACCCAACAGGGGCAAAATGCAAATTCTTCTCAACAACACATGAAAAAATTTTTAGGATATATCACGTTAGGTCACAAAATGAATCTCAACAAATTCAAGGGAATAGAATAGATATTGTCACTTTTATGATAACAATAGAATAAAATTAGAAATAAATACATGAAAGAAGCTGAAAAATTCACAAATAAAGGGAAATTAAACAATATACTCCTGACAACCAATGCATCAAAGAAGAAATTGAAAGGGAAATTTGAAAATATCTTGAAGCAAATTAAAATGGAAACACAATATACCAATATTTACAATACTTATGGAATACCACAGAAATACAAAGGACTGTAAGAGACTACTATGAATAACTATATGCCAACAAATTGAAAAGCCTAGAAGAAATGAATAGATTCCTAGAAATAGGAAACCTATTAATGCTACATCATGCAGAAACAGAAAGGTGACTCATGGGATATTATAGTGTCCAACTATTGTTCTATTATTGTTTAGATTCCTAGAAATGTGAAATTTATTAAAGCTGAATCGTGAATGAACAGACCAATAAGGAATAAGGAGATTGAATCAAGTATCAAAACCTTTCAATGAAGGAAAGCTCAAGACCAAATGTTTTCACAGTAAATTCTACCAAACATTTTAAAGAAGAATTAACACCAAACTTTTTCAAATTTATGCAAAGAATTGAAGAGGAGGAAACATGTCCAGACTCATTTGACGAAGTCAAAATACCCTGATATCAAAGCTAGTTAAGGGTATTAATGATAAAAACGTAGAACAATATGCCCTATGAATATATATGTGAAGATTCTCAACAAGACACTAGCAAACCAAATTAGACAGAGCATTTAAAGTGTTATAAACTATGATTGCATGGAATTTATCACTGGTATGCAAGAATGGTTCAACACAAATCAGTGTGTATGATAAGTCTCAGTAACAAAATGAAACATGAAAATATATGACCATCTTCATAGATTCAGAAAAATATTGACAAAAGTTCAACATCCTCTCAGGATAAAAATTCACAACAAATTGAGTATAGAAGAAATGTTACTCAACACATTACAGGTCCTATATGATAAGCCCACAAATAATATGCAATGGTAAAAGGGTGAATTTTCCTTTAAGATCAGGAACAAAACAAATATGCCCATTCTCACCACTCTCACCAATAAAATATGCTTAGTCCTAGCCACAGCAGAAAGACAAGAAATAAGAAGAGAGAAAACATGATTAAAACCATAATTTCCAGGTACCAAATTTACTGATTCTATTAGTTGCTTTGCCTGAAGTGAAAAAGCACATAGTTTTAAAAGGTTTTTCAGTTTCTGTAAATAGTTGACATATCAATAAAAAGCTCACAATGCATCTTTTCTGCTGCATTTGAATAGATGTGACATCACTTGGTCAAACTGAAGGAATGGTTTAAATAGATGACTAGATGGTGTGTTCATTTGTCTCTGGGAGTATAAATGGGCCAGGTACACAAAGCCAGTGTTCCTAGAATTTATAGCTGATAGATAGTTTGGTATTTGAAATATATTTCACAGTTGTCTCATCTGATAGCAAATATAACACATGGTCACTGAATAAAATTAGGAAAATATAAAAGAGAAAAAAGAAAAAAAATGTAAAACCTACAATCTAGGGGTAACTATTATACTAAGCATTCAGGTTATTATATCTGTATATGTATTTGTGTAAGCATATATACTGCATTTATAATTTTATGCACTTTTATTGATTTAATTGAAATTCATATTAAATCTCTTTTTTAAATGGTTGTGCAGCTATTGATTATACGAATGGATCTTATTTAACATATTGTCAAGGTTGAATTTTTTATTATCATAAATAATCTATGGTGAGCATCTGTCAATATAATTTTTGAAATTACATTCCTAGAAGTGGAATTAATAAATTTAAAGGCTATATATATATTTAAAAACAGATTTATTAGCACACAGTAAAAGTATTACAGTCTATAGGAAAAAAGAGAATGTAAAACCAGTGGATCAAGAAAGTTTATCCCATTCTGCCAGAATATAACATTGAGAAAAGAAAATCAACAGCGTCATTATTTTCTCTTTTATAACATTATAATTTTCTCCAGCAATACAGTTTTTTTTTGTTGTTGTTGTTGAGAAAGTTATTTTTTTTTTTTAATTTTACTTTATTTTACTTTACAATGCTATATTGGTTTTGCAATATGGTTTTATGTGGGACTCCTAGGCTTAAAAATTACTTTGAATGTCTTAATTGATATGCTATAGTATAATATCCTTCTTTAAACAGCCCCTTCTGAGTTAATTTAAATTGCTGCACAATGTAATTAAATTGTGTTCAGGTAGTGGTTACTATGGGAAACTGCCAGCAATAATAGAAACATAAGTGTTTAAATGTGAGATGATAATAAATTCTTGTAGCAAGCACTTCAGGATTCTGATTTCAGAGACTTAACATTTTCTTTTATATGCATAAACAAAATCATTTCTCTCGCTGTAAGTGCATAAATTATATCCTACTGTGGTAAGTATGTGACACTTACAATTATGTTTAATCCATACTCATACTATAATTACCATAAAACATTGCAAATATTTTCAAAAGAGAAAGCATTTCAGGCTTGTAATTGAAAACATTTGCCCTCTATAAGGCAGTGGTCTCAACAATCCAGTTGGAGGGTTATACTTTAGAGTACAATAGTACATCTCATTTTCCTTTCATTAAGCAGCATTCAGTCAGAAATTTTATTCAGATTTATGAGCTTAAAATAAAGGCTTATATTCCATAATCTAATATACTACACTATTGGCTGAACTCTGACTAGATTTTGAAGAATTAAATAACTTTAATTTCACAGAAAATAAAATTAGGCAACCAAGATTAAGTTATTTTAGAAAAATTTTTTAATTGTGTTATAGAAAACATCAGGTTATTTGCATACATATATTTAAATGAGAGTTATCTGAGAATTAGCTTGTATTTAATATTAATGAAACTGAGATGAGTTAGTGAAAATGATCCTAAACCATTAATTCACTGAAAAATAATTTCACTAGCAAACTTTTCAATCTATTTAAAATATTATCAAACCATTTTCCAATTAGAGTGCAATGGAAATAAAATTATCTAATTGGATCTTAACTAGAACACTTGTTCTTAGCTTAGATGAAGTGGTGTTTTATAATTTTCTAAGCATAGCAGAACATTTGACATATAAGGACCAAACCCTTCATTTGTGACAAAATGTAGAATTCATCAGTTTATATATGCAATAATCCTTAAAATGTTTCTATGAATATGTAGCCAATTGCATATGATAATTTAGCATTTTAAAAGGGCAAACTAATGGCTAAAAACGGAAGTATTCTGTATGACCCTCTTCTAGGCCCTTGTCAACAAATATTTTCAGAACAGGCCATAACTTAAATACTTTAGGCCCTGTGGACAATATTTTCTCTTTCATAATGACTACTTTGTTGTCTTAGCATAAAATAGCCATAGATCTTATATAAAAAATATGTTCCAGTAAAACTATTTGCAAAAAGGGCAAGGGCTGAAAATGCCACAAAAGCCATAGTTTGCCAAACTCAGGTCTCTGCCAACAAATGGACTAAATCCCTAGACTGTAGCTCAGCCAGTGTCTTTAACACATTTCCAGCAAAATGATCTCTTCCCTAGGTATTGTGACTCCTAAAATGTACTGTTTCAAGTGCCCCAAATTTTACCATGTTTCCCAAATAGTAATCTTCTAATGTCTGAGTAAAAAATAAGTGTCTCCTATAAGAGACAGTTTAAGTAATCAATAATAACTTTGAAAAACTCACATGCCACATTCTCTGGACTTCTGGTTTGCAATGTTATCAGGCTTTAATAAAAATTTGAATGCAAAATGAAATTAAAATGTTATGTGAAATCACTTTTAGACCTGGGAGAAATCAGACTGATTATATTCTTTGCAGCCAAAGATGGAGAAGCTCTATACAGTCAGTGAAAAAGGGACAGGGAGCTGACTATGGCTCAGATCATGAACTCCATATTGCCAAATTCAGACTTAAATTGAAGAAAGTGGGAAAAACCACTAGACCATTCAGGTATGACCTAAATCAAATCCCTTATGATTATACAGTGGAAGTGAGAAATAGATTTAAGGGACTAGATCTCACAGACAGAGTGCCTGATGAACTATGGATGGAAGTTCATGACATTGTACAAGGAGACAGGGATCAAGACCATCCTCATGGAAAAGAAATGCACAAAAGCAAAATGGCTGTCTGGGGAGGCCTTACAAATAGCTGTGAAAAGAAGAGAAGTGAAAAGCAAAGGAGAAAAGGAAAGATATAAGCATCTGAATGCAGAGTTCCAAAGAACAGCAAAAAGATATAAGAAAGCCTTCCTCAGGGTTCAATGCAAAGAAATAGAGTAAAACAATAGAATGGGAAAGACTAGAGATCTCTTCAAGAAAATTAGAGATACCTAGGGAATATTTCATGCAAAGATGGGCTCGATAAAGGACAGAAATGGTATGGGTCTAACAGAAGCAGAAGATATTGAGAAGAGGTGACAAGAATAAACAGAAGAACTGTACAAAAACGATCTTTATGACCAAGATAATCACGATGGTGTGATCACTCACCTAGAGCCAGACATCCTGGAATGTGAAGTCAAGTGGGCCCTAGAAAGTATCATTAAGAACAAAGCTAGTGGAGGTGATGGAATTCCAGTGGAGCTATTTCAAATCCCGAAAGATGATGCTGTGAAAGTGCTACACAACAATATGTCAGCAAATTTGGAAAACTCAGCAGTAGCCACAGGACTGGAAAAGTCAGTGTTCATTCTAATCCCAAAGAAAGGCAATGCCAAAGAATGCTCAAACTACTGCACAATTGCACTCATCTCACATACTAGTAAAGAAATGCTCAAAATTCTCCAAGCCAGGCTTCAGCAATATGTGAACCATGAACTTCCAGATGTTCAAGCTGGTTTTAGGAAAGGCAGAGGAACCAGAGATCAAATTGCCAACACCCACTGAATCATTGAAAAAACAAAGAGATTTCCAGAAAAACATCTATTTCTGCTTTATTGACTATGCCAAAGCATTTGACTGTATGAATCATAATAAACTGTGGAAAATTCTGAAAGAGATGGGAATAGCAGACCACCTGACCTGCTTCTTGAGAAAAGTATATGCAGGTCAGGAAGCAACAGTTAGAACTGGACATGGATCAACAGACTGGTTCCGAATAGGAAAAGGAGTATGTCAAGGCTGTATATTGTCACCCTGCTTATTTAACTTCTATGCAGAGTACATCATGAGAAACGTTTGGCTGGAAGAAACACAAGCTGGAATCAAGAATGCTGGGAAAAATATCAATAACCTCAGATATGCAGATGACACCACCCTTATAGCAGAAAGTGAAGAGGAACTAAAGAGCCTCTTGATGAAAGTGAAAGAGGAGAGTGAAAAAGTTGGCTTAAAGCTAAACATTCAGAAAATGAAGATCATGGCATCTGGTCCCATCACTTCATGGGAAATAAATGGGGAAACAGTGGAAACAATGTCAGACTTATTTTGGGGGGCTCCAAAATCACTGCAGATGGTGATTGCAGTCATGAAATTAAAAGACGCTTACTCCTTGAAAGGAAAGTTATGACCAACCTAGATAGCATATTCAAAAGCAGAGACATTACTTTGCCAACAAAGTTCTGTTTAGTCAAGGCTATGGTTTTTCCAGTGGTCATGTATGGATGTGAGAGTTGGACTGTGAAGAAAGCTGAGCGCAGAAGAATTGATGCTTTTGAACTGTGGTGTTGGAGAAGACTCTTGAGAGTCCCTTGGACTGCAAGGAGATCCAACCAGTCCATCCTCAAAGACATCAGTCTTGGGTGTTCATTGGAAGGATTGATGGTGAAGCTGAAACTCCAATATTTTGGCCACCTCTTGTGAAGAGTTGACACATTGGAAAAGCCTCTGATGCTGGGAGGGATTGAAGGAAGGAGGAGAAGGGGATGACAGAAGATGCGATGGCTGGGTGGCATCACCGACTCGATGGACATGAGTTTGAGTGAACTCCAGGCATTGGTGATGGACAAGGAGGCCTGGCGTGCTGTGATTCATGGGGTCGCAAAGAGGTGGACATGACTGAACGACGGAACTGAACCAAACTGGGAGAAAAGTAACTTTCCTTAGCTTCATTTTTCCATATGGCAAATTTTTAATGAGAGAACTCAAGTTTGTGTCTCTCTGCTCATCACTTACCATCACAGGATAGAGTGACTTAGTGATCTGTCTGATTGACTTGGAAGAAGAAACTCACATATATGGTTTGGTATCTCTTGGTCCTATTTCAGAAAGCACTATTTGTCTGCTTTCTACCTTGTAAGTTTGGTAGGACAGGTTTCCCTGTCAAGGGGCAAAGTGTGCCTAAACTGGGTCAGAAGTTAGGTTTATTGAGGAACAAAGGTCTAAGATGCCTGTGATGTCTGCATGACCCAGTTTCCATCAGTAATTAGATGACTTGAATATCTTCCTGTAGTTTGTTAGGAATGTGTTTGTCTACAAGTCAAATAATAATAATAATAATAATACTGCTAATGTGATGTTGTCTTCCTCTGTCCATGGAATTTTCCATGGATGATTATCGGAGTGTGTTGCCATTTAGTCCTCCAAGGAGATCTTGAACTTGGGATTGAATCTGTGTCTTAGCATCCTTTGCATTGCAGGCAGATTCTTTACCTCTGAGTCACCAGGGAAGCCTATGTTTGAAGACAGGGCCTATAAAAAGGTAATTTCAGTAAAGCAAGGTCATATGGATGGGCCCTAGTCCAATACAATTGGCTTTCTTCTAAGAGGGAATCTGGAAAACCACGTGCAGACCCAGGGGAAGGAGCGAGGTCTCAGAAAAAAACAGTCCGGCTAACATTATTAACATCTGATTTTTAACCTCCAGAAGTGTGAGAAAATAAATTTCCATTTTTTAAACCATCCAGTCTATGGTACTTTGTTATGGCAGCTCTTGCAAGCTAATATAGAGTGGCTTAAACAAGAGCTATTTCCTTTCTTAGGAAAAAAAAATCCTTAGTCTGGAGCTTGTAAACCAACACTGTGATGCTTTCAGGAATACAGGTTCTCTCCATGTTTCAGATCCAGCCATCACATCTACATTCCAGCCAAGAGAAGGAAAAATAGGGAGAGAAAGCAAGCATCCTTCTCGTAAGAATATTTCTGCTTACAGACTATCAGCAGAACAAATATATGTCACCACACATAGTTTCCTGGAAAGAGTCTGGACAAAGTGGCCATTATTTTAGGAAGTCACGTGTTCAGATGCAAACTCAAAGTTCTCTTACTCATGGAGAAAACAAGAAGTGACAGCAACAAAAAGGAACCATTTGAACAGAAACCAACTAAAGAAAGATATGTTACATAATGGTCCTCTAAAGAGCGACCTTGTTTTAAATATATATATATTTTTTAATGTGGCCCATATTTTTTAAAGTCTTTACTAAATTTGTTGAAACATTGCTTCTCCTTTATGTTTTGTTTTTTGGCTGCCAGGCATGTGGGATCATAGCTCCATGACCAGGAATCAAACCTGCACCCCCCTGCATTTGAGGGCAAAGTCTTAACCACTGGAACACAGGGAATTTCTTAGCTAGCAACTTTTAAATGTAAATTTATCCAGAGTATGATAGATAGCTCCATGGAAAGAGGAAGGGAGTGACATTGTGGATTGTCTTCAAAAACAAATTTGAGTGGAAAAGGACACTTGCCTACAAAAAATTTTCCTTTAAATCTGCAAGAGCTGGCTTTTGAATTGGACTTCAGCATGGCTAACTAGATGCTTTGACCATTTTTCTGGTTATTATCATTTGCAGGCTTCAACACAATGATGTTCAACATCAGCTTGAGGGCTTGCTATTCAGTTCTCTAATTTTGAAGATTATAAGGTTTTAGATTAATGTTTGTGCCCTCAAAGAAGGATTTACTTCTGCTTTAGTTTATAATGAAAACAAACAACACTGGCTTGTACTCAGAGTCTAGCCTTCTATGAGACACTTTTGTTGAATTTGTAACCATCTTTTCCAGTACTATATTCTCTTTCCTTATCAAGGAAATTTTCATTGTTCCTACGTACAAGTCTTGAAGTCTCATTACATCTGTGAAGTCTTACATTCTTATGGGAAAGTGCCAGGAAATTCTCCTTACACTAGACTATGATGTACACTAAATCTAGGGTATTTAACACATCCAACTTGTTAGTCAATGTTTGACACATCTTTGATAAAAAGGAGAATACCTGAAGAGAAACCGAGCTCTCCCCTGTAATAACCACACTTGTATTTAATCCATGAAGCTGACCAATACCATTGCTTTCTGAACACTGGTGCCCTGGTGTCCTCCCGACATTTCTCACTGTCACTTATTATAACTGTCACCACAATTTAAGTGTACAAGCCTAGCATATCTTGGACGTTAATAAATGCTAATTAATTAGACTTCTGTCTTTCATTCTCATTCCCCTGATTATACATTTCTTTAACATTTTCACAGTGGGTGCTGGCAGGCTATTATAGCAAACAGAAGCTGATGACATCAGAGGCCACAGCAAGGTGGTTTCCATTCTTGGGTTTTCTTTCATGCTTCATAGGAATAAAGATTTTTTTTTTTGGACAGTTTTTATTCAAGTTTTGCATGATTTACATAGTAATATACTCTATTCTCTCTATTTCAGAGAGAATAGAAATAAAAACTTATGAAAAATCAATTTAAAAGTGACTTTTTACAACCTCCTTTACATTCTTTAAGACATTTCTTAACTATGGACTAATTTTCTTTTCTTTTACAGACATCCTCATCAAAACTTTGGTGAAGTATCATTTCATGGAAACCTTTAAAATAAGATTCTCCACTGTAATTCTGCCCTATTATAAGTGAAGTTTTTTTTAAAGCTCTCTGGGAAAATAAATTGCTTGACTTTTACAAATGTTTTCAGAAAATAATGGATATAAGAGAAAATAATGCCTATAAATAGTCATAAAACTTTAATCTTCTCCTTACATACTATTAAATACAGAATGCAATAAAACTGCTAGTTATAAAAGGAAATACACAAGTACAGTTGCTAAAGTATGAGATTTTTAGGATAGCTGCTTTTTCAATACTGAAAAACCCAGAAAGTAAAAGAAAAGAGTATATGGCTTTATGATGGTTAAGATTAAATTCAGAAGAAGAAACTGAGCTTTGTACCTTTTTAATGTACATTTTAAGCACATGCTAAATGTTATAACTAATCATTCAGATATTAAGCCATTAAGAATGCCTGAAAATGTTCCCCAATTCAGAGATAATAAAGGTATAATATTTTAAACAACATAATAAAACAGAAACATATTACTTTAAAAGTTTTTAAAATAAAAGTGGCTCCTTTATTTTTAAAAAATGATTATTCTTAAAAATACTTTTGATTGAAGAAGATGCAAAGCTTATAAATATAGATTTTAAAGAATATTATGGCAACTGGTCCATTCTGAAGAAGATCAGCCCTGGGATTTCTTTGGAAAGAATGATGCTAAAGCTGAAACTCCACTACTTTGGCCACCTCATGCGAAGAGTTGACTCATTGGAAAAGACTCTGATGCTGGGAGGGATTGGGGGGCAGGAGGAGAAGGGGATGACAGAGGATGAGATGGCTGGATGGCATCAATGACTCGATGGACGTGAGTCTGGGTGAACTCTGGGAGTTGGTGATGGACAGGGAGGCCTGGAGTGCTGTGATTCATGGGGTCGCAAAGAGTCAGACACGACTGAGCAACTGAACTGAACTGAACCGAACTGAGGATATCCAAAACATTACAAATAAAACTTAAAGGAAGTGATCAGGCTATATTTAAAGACAAATTTATCTTTTTCAAAGATTTTTAAATATATAATAATGAATAAAATATATAAATAAATTAAAATTTAGTTTACAATTAGGAACAAGTCTAAATAAGTTCAGAGAAAAGAAATATTAGTTTGAAAACTAAATTAATGTTATAACAAATGTTATTCAAATTATTTTTTAAAATAAGAAAAGTAAAATTGATAAATCAGAAGGTTAGTTGTTTTGAATAAAGGAATTAAATGTACAACATTCTGGAAGGTACAGTAAAGCTATCCAATATTTCAAATTATTTTATAAATATATTGTAATTCCAATCAAAGTACCAGTAGTGTTTTGTTTTATTTTGTTTTGTTTTTAAGAAATTGATGGGTTTCTAAAGTTTATGTGGAAAACTAGATAAGAACACCTAAAACTGGGGAGAATAAAAGAATAATTAGCAAAGCTGACAGATGATAAAAACCTTAACAGACAAATCTTCCTATGCTTTGTTCAGGCTTGAGTTCTTCTCCACTGCCTCTGTCATTTCTGTTTCATATATGTATGTACTTCTCCCTGGAGTATGAGTGTGCACTGGGTATTATTGGTGGATTCCTCAGCTATTATTGCACAGTGTGCTGTGTTTAGTCTTTCAGTCATGTCCGACTCTTTAAGAACCCATGGACTGTAGCCAGCCAGGCTCCTCTGTCCATGGGGATTCTCCAGGCAAGAATACTGGAATGGGTTGCCATGCCCTCCTCCAGATCTTCCCAACCCAGGGATAGAACTCAGGTCTCCCGCACTGCAGGTGAATTCTTTACCATGTGAGCTATGTAACTATGCTGAATAACTGGAGCTGGTGTTTCTTAGGAATAGCTTGGCTAGGGCATAGTGGGGTAGGGGAATAGCCTAAATATTCTAGTGAGATAGGCAGGGATCAGATCATCACAAGACATCACAAAATAAGGGGAAGTCTTTGTCTATCTTGTTCTAAGAACAATGGGATGCAAAGTGGCTAAAGGAGAAAACACTTTGTTTAATTTAAGAGAGAAAAGGACATTTTGCTCTTATGTGAAGATTAAAATGTGAGAGAAGGTTGGAAAAGGGGAGGGAAGAGGAAAAGAGAAATTAAGAGAATCCCTAGGTTGCTTTGAAATTAAAAAAAAAAAAAGAAAGAAAGAAAAAGAAAGAAGGAAAAGTAAAAGGAATAATTGCTTCCTTGACAAGACGTGATGAAGATGAGACTTTATCTCTGTGATCTTTCACCCTGGAACCCATAACCCCAGTTTAATTATGAGAAAAATATCAGGAATAAATCCAATAGAAGAGTACACTACCAGTATACCTCAAAATTGTCAAGGTTATCAGAAATGAGGAAAGCCTGAGAAACTGTCACAGCCAAGAGATGCCTAAAGAAGCATAACAACTACATGAGATGTGCATCCTCCATGGGACCCTGGAACAGAACACAGACAACAAGTGAAAAGGAAGAAAAGCTGAATAAACTATGTAATTCAGTTAATAATAATATATTAATAAAGGCTTATTAATTATAACTAATGAACTGTGCTAACACAATATGGCTTTAATAGTAGGAAAACAGTGGGAGAGTTTAATGGGACCCCTTTGTAAAATTTTGTGCAGTAGTATGAAGCCTTTCTTTGGGATTGGAATGAAACTTGATTCTGTCCAGTCCTATGGGCACTGCTGAGTTTTCCAGATTTGCTGACATATTAAGTGAAGCACTCTCACAGTATCATCTTTTAGGATTTGAAATAGCTCAACTGGAATTCCATCACCTCCACTAGCTTTGTTTGTAGTGATGCTTCCTAAGGCCCACTTGACTTCCCATTCCAGGACGTCTGGCTCTAGGTGAGTGATCACACCACTGTGGTTATTTGGGTCATGAAGATCTTTTTTGTATATTTCTGTATATTCTTGCCACCTCTTCCTAATATCTTCTGCTTCTATTAGGTCCATACCATTTCTGTCCTTTACTGTGCCCATCTTTGCATGAAATATTCCCTTGGTATCTCTAATTTTCTTGAAGAGATCTCTAATTTTTCCCATTCTATTGCTTTCCTCCAGCACACAATTGCACTCATCTCACATGCTAGCAAAGTAATGCTCAAAATTCTCCAACCCAGGCTTCAACAGTACAGGAACCATGAACTTCCAGATGTTCAAGCTGGATTTAGAAAAGGCAGAGAAACCAGAGATCAAATTGCCAACATCCATTGGATCATCAAAAAAGCAAAAGAGCTCCAGAAAAACATCTACTTCTGCTTTATTTACTACACCAAATCTTTTGACTGTGTGGACCACAACAAACTGTAAAATTCTTAAAGAGATAGTAATACCAGATCACCTGACCTGTCTCCTGAGAAATATGTATGCTGGTCAAGAAGCAACAGTTAGAACTGGACATGGAACAAGGAATTGATTCCAAATTGAAAAGGAGTACATCAAGACTGCATATTGTCACCCTGCTTATTTAACTTATATGCATCATGCAAAATGCCAGGCTGCTTGAAGCACAAGCTGGAATCAAGACTGCTGGTAGAAATATCAAAAACCTCAGATACACAGATGACACCACCTTTATGGCAGAAATCAAAGAAGAACTAAAGAGCCTCTTGATGAAAGTGAAAAAGTGAAAATATTGGCTTGAAATTCAGTATTCAGAAACAAAGATCATGGCATCTGGTTCCATCACTTCATGGCAAATAGATGGGGAAACAGTGAGAAACTTTATTTTTCGGGGCTCCAAAGCCGCTGCAGATGGAGATTGCAGCAATGAAATTAAAAAACACTTGCTCCTTGGAAGAAAAGCTATGACCAACCTAGAGAGCATATTAAAAAGCAGAGACATTATCAACAAAGTTCTGTCTAGTCAAGGATATGGTTTTTCCAGTAGTCATGTATGAATGTGAGAGTTGGAGTATAGAGAAAGCTGAGGGCCAAAGAATTAATGCTTTTGAACTGTGGTGTTGGAGAAGACTCTTGAGAGTCTCTTGGACTGCAAGGAAATCCAATCAGTCCATCCTAAAGGAAATTAGTTCTGAATATTCACTGGAAGGACTGTTGCTGAAACTGAAACTCCAATACTTTGGCTACCTGATGCGCAGAACCAACTCTTTGGAAAAGACCCTGATGCTGGGAAAGACTGAAGATGGGAGGAGAAGGGGACAACAGAGGATGAGATAGTTGGATGGGATTTCCCAGGGAAGAATACTGGAGTTAGTTTCCATTTTCTTCCTCAGGGAATCTTTCCCACCCAGGGATCAAACCTGCCTCATGTCCTGCACTGAACCACCTTACGTGGCCCCTAAAAAGGCAGCTGGTAGCTGACAGTTATTGAACGGATTTCCTACTTGGCCAATGGTTAGATCCAAAAACCTCCTGCTTTAAGATCATGGGCTTGGAACACTTATTGTTAATAACACACTGTGGGATTGTACAGGACAGAAATTAATTCCCCTACAACTAGGACAGTAAAGTCTTCTCAAGGAACTCTGTAAGAATCTGAGTTAAATCTGTTGTAAAGTAATCAGAGGGGCCATGGGGCTCACAGCCCAATAAACACAGGGTCAGGAAACATTACCCACATCTCTGGAAAAATATGTGAATCAGTACATGTAACTGTGGCACTAGATCAGGGCAGGTTGAAAGCAGAAATTACTTCTTCATGCAATGCTAGATTCCCACAATCTTTGAAAAGATGGACCCCCTTGGATTGCTCTAGGCAATTTGTTTCAGAGTCAAGAGCTTCCTTGACTCCACCCCTAGGTACATGGTAAGGAAAACTAGCATCAAAATTTGTAGTTTTTGCACTCTAGTACAATAGGTCACTCCAAGAACCAAGGCAGGGAGCAGGTACACAGATGTGTGAGTGCACAGGAGTGCACACAGAAGGGATTAAGACAGAGGGCATTTCTGAAGATATGGGCTCCTAATGGCCAGACATATGATCTCTGGTTCCCTGATGGTCCCATGGGTCACAGGATTATCTCACTAAGAGGTACTTTAGCCACTAAACGGACTTAATTTTCTATGGCATTATCAGACAAGTCATGTTACAGATAATTTCTCTGTATTGTTATTTTTATAGACAGACTTTATTTTTATGTATGTTATAGTTTCACAACAAAATTGAGCAGAAGGTACAGATTTATCAAACACCCCCTACCCCTATATGCACACACAGACTCCCACCAACAAAGTCCTGTACCAGAGTGTCACATTTTTACAATTAATGGGGCTACATTGGTACCTACATTATCACCCAAAGGAAGACTATAGTTTACATTAAGGCTCATTCTTGGTGTCCTTTCTGTAAGTTTTGACAAAGGTGTGATGATATGTACTCACCATTAAAATATCACATAGAATAATTTCACTGCCTTAAAAATCCTCTGTTCTTTTCCAACTTGTCCTTCCTCCTCCCCAGCCCCTGGCAACCACTGGTTCTTTCACTGTCTCCATAGTTTTGCCTTTTCCAAAATATCTTATATTTGGAATCACACAGTGTGTAGCCATCTCAGATTGGCTTCTTTCACTTAGGGATATGCATTTGAGGTTACTCTATGTCTTTTCAAAGCATGATCACTCATTTCTTTTTAGAGCTGAATAATATTCCATTGCATGTAACACAGGTTACTTACTCATGTACCTTCTAAAGGACATTTTGGTTGCTTCCAAATTTTACCAGTTGTGAATAAAGATATTACAAATACATGTGTGTAGGTTTTTCATGGAGATATACTTTCAGCTCGTTTGGGTAAACATCAAGGAGCATGATTACTAGATCTATTGGTAAGAGTATATTTAGTTTTATAAAACTGCCAAATATTTTCAAAATGATGTACCATTTTGGATTCCCATCAAGCACTGAATGAGAGTTCCAATTGCTCCACATTCTCACGAGTATTTGATGTTGTCAGTGTTTTGGATTTTGGCCATTCCCATTGGCTTAACTTGCAATTTATGAGGCTGAAAATCTTTTCATTTGATTATCTGACATCTCTGTGTCTTCTTTGGTAAGGTATTATTTCTTTGACCCATATTTAATCCAATTGTCCATTTTCTTATATGTTGAGTTTTAAGAGTTCTTTGTACATTTTGGATACATGATTTTTATCGGGTACATATTTTGCAAATGTTTTATCTTAATATGTGGCTTGTTGTATCATTATATTGGTCATGGTATATCTTTTACAGGGTACACTCTAAGAAAAGGACTTCCCTGGTAGCTCAGACAATAAAAAGTCTGCCTGAAATGCAGGAGACCTGGGTTGTATCTCTGGGCTGGGAAGATCCCTTGGAGATGGGAATGGCAACCCACTCCAGTATTCTTGTCTGGGAAACCCCATGGACAGAGGAATCTAGCAGGCTACAGTTCATGGGGTTGCAAAGAGTCAGATATAAGGTAGTGACTAAACAACAGCAACTCTAAGATAACACAAGTTTAGGTGGGGAAATATATGAAAGTGTTGCAATCAGCTGAAGTATGGAGGTCAAAATTTGAGAATGTTGGGGAAAATCTAGCATGTTTGGTTTGGGAGATGTGTAATAATAAAGAGTAAGTGATGTGGAAAAGTTGCATGTTCAGAAACACACAACTTGATTTCATAACTAGGGGTGGTTTTGTCCATCAAAATGTGTCTAATATTTTACTCTTTCAGACAATAGAGGAGTTTATACCTAGAGTCTATCATTCATCCTTTTATTTCCTGTGTTGATTTTCCCTAATGTGTGAATTAACAGAATTGGTTAGAAATTAACAGTGAGGAACAGTGCATTATTTGTTCAAGATAAGTTCTGTGAGAAAACTAAAATAATTTCTGCATCAATTTATATGTGCTTCCCTATCAGTGTGGATTTTGTGCAGGGATATTTGTAATGGCTTAGCCTTTTTTCCTATAGTATGAACTCATGAGCAATTAAGTTGCTTCTAACATGAGTTTATTTTTTGGCTTTTCCTATAGGGACAAATGTTCTTGCAAGGTCATAAGCATTTCTAAAGCAAAAGCTATTATTTCCTTCTTACTTAAGAAACTATATTAACACATTATCCATGAATGGCATCAATTTCTCCTTGAAATTATGAGGAGGGATTCAGAAAGTTATCATGGACTTATGAATATTATTATGGATAAGATTTCAGTTAAAGAGTAAATGTTAAAACAGCTTATGTTAGCTTAAAATGCATTGTGAAATTACTGGTGAAACATGTGGAGCTGGCCAGAGCTGATGAAAGAGAAGGGAAATTCTTTCAAGATGGTGACAATAAGTATTCCATTAAGAAAACAACAACACAAAGGAAAATGAATACAAATAATGGTTCTCAAATAATGAAGCAAAATATGAAACATCTAAAATACTATACTGAAAATTACAGATTAACAAAAAAGAGATTTTAGCAAAGTGATTGGGAAGAATATAATGATAATGTCTTAAACTAGAAATTTTATGCATATATTTCTTTATTTTCTGTGTATTTTACTTTAATGTCTCTAATTTTATATCAATATGATGAATAAAAACTATTATTTAGAAACAGATTAACTTAGTTACAAATAAAGAGACTAACAATTAAAAGATTAAAATATACATTTTAAAGGGCTTCCATTTATCCTATAGTTACACACAATTATGTAGCTCAGTCTAATGAATTGATATAGTATGAACATGAATTCTGCTATATCAATGTATTTATTTTCAAAAGAACTTACTAAGATGATTTAATAACTCAGAATATCCAAAAATATTTTAACCAGTCCCTCAGACCAGAGAACTGATTTTAGAACTATGTCTTAAGGACCCCTTCATTTTAAAGAAATTTAATAATGAGTTGATGTCACTTTTCCTTGGAAGAAAAGTTATAACCAACTTAGCAGGCTTATTAAAAAGCTGAGACATTAGCTTGCCAAAAAAGGTCCATCTAGTCAAGGCTATGGTTTTTGCAATAGTCATGTATGGATGTGAGAGCTGGAGTATAAAGAAAGCTGGGCACAGAAGAATTGATGCTTTTGAACTGTGGTGTTGGAGAAGACTCTTGAGAGTCCCTTGGACTGCAAGGAGATCCTACCAGTCAATCTTAAAGGAAATCCGTCCTGAATATTCACTGGAAGGATTGATCCTAAAGCTGAACCTCCAAGACTTTGACCACCTGATACAAAGAACTGACTCATTGGAAAAAGACCCAGGTGCTGGTATAGGCAGGAGGAGAAAGGGATGACAGATGATGAGATGGTTGAATGGCATCACTTACTCGATGGATACGAGTTTGAGTAAACTCCAGGAGTTGGTGATGGATAGGGAAGCCTGGCATGCTACAGTCCAAGGGGTTGCAAAGGGTCAAACACAACTGAGTGACTGAACTGAACTGTAAGACATTAGATCTAACAGTCTACAGGAAAATAGATGAGTCACTAAGAAAGAGAGCACAATTTAATTTGAATCCTGCTTCTATTCTTTAAGAAGTGTGATTTTGGTTAGAACTTAAGTCTTCATTGGGCTTTCCTGGTGGCTCAGATGGTAAAGCATCTACCTGCCACGCAGGAGACCTGGGTTTGATCCCTGGGTCGGGAAGATCCCCTGGAGAAGGATATGGCAACCCACTCCAGTACTCTTGCCTGGAAAATTCCATGGACAGAAGAGCCTCATAGGCTACAGTTCATGGGGTCGCAAAGAGTTGGACACGACTGAGCAACTTCACTTTTAAGTCTTCATAATATCATATTTTTATCTTCAAAATGAGATTAATGACTAATATTTAATTGGCTTCTTATAAAGATTGTTAGAGGGACTAAATAAGATAATCACTTATATAGAATCTGGTATAGAGATGATATCCATAGGTAAAACCTCTCTGTGGCTCCCAGATCAATGAATAAGTGGTAGATAGTATAAGTAGAAATGGTCTGAAGTTAAGTTCTGCTTTCTCTACCCAGAATAAGTAGCCATCTGGAAACATACACTTAACAATGACTACCTGTTATAATCAGGATACCAGAGATTTGTTCACTTTCTGGCAAAAATTTATGTTAAGGACACTCCTGATTGGTCAGAGGTGCCAGATTTGAAAGCATATTTGCCATAATTTCCGATTTTATTTGAAATTTTGGACTGTGTTGAGTGAAGTGAGTTACTCAGTGTTCTTGTAAAAAGAAGTCATATAAGTTTGAATTTCCAGAGTAAGCAGATTTTTAGTTATTGTAATCTGAACAATGTAGAAACACCTTACAGACAGAAACTCAAAAATAGCTAAAAAAAAAAAAAAAAAGGATTCAACCAAAAATATCAAACTGGCTCTAATTTAGAAAATAAAACTTAAAAACAAATACAATTTGAAGAGGCGTAGCAGGTTCAATTCCTGTTTTATATTAAAGCACTAGTCTCCAAACAGAGTAATGTCAACTGTCTTTGTTTCGAAGGAGAGCAAATTTAGGTTAAAATAGTTGACAATACCAAATAAGAAATTTAAATGAGAAAAAGAAACATAGCCTGATGAGAATGTTCTTAAACAGCTCATGATGCTATGAATTGTGATAGAATCTGAGTCCCTTGTAGATTTTTGGAAACTGAAGAGACCCTCATCCAATTACAAGAGCTTAAATTTAATCTTGTCTTATAGCACCCCACTCCAGTATTCTTGCCTGGAAAATCCCATGGGTGGAGGAGCCTGGTAGGCTGCAGTCCATGGGGTTGCTAAGAGTCGGACACGACTGAGTGACTTCACTTTCACACTTAGGATAAACACTAAATATCCTCTTATGGTAACATATTTAATATGTTTATGATCCTATATTGGAGCTGATTCAAATTATTAGCCCACAATAAAATATGTGGATCTAGAAGTTTGTATTCCTGCTTATTTTTGCCTTCAGTCAATGGGCAATGTGCAGTGAATTCTAAGGAAAATGAAAATTATCGTGGAATGGTGTTCATAAACAAATGTACCATCACTAGAATGTTTTCATGAAAAGTCAAAAAAAAAAAAAGAAAAGAAAAGAAAAGTAGCAGATCAAAGTAAGACAACGCAATTATATTTAATAAGGTAGCAAAGAGAAAGAACATATTTCAGGTAGAATTCAGTAGTGATGTATTTTTATTCTTCAGAATCTTACATCTGTCTTGAATAAAATAAGATATCAAGGTGATACCATGATAAAGAACATAAAATTGATTTTTGATTTATCAGAACTGATTAATTCTTGGAAAAAATCAGGATTAAATTTTTGGAGGAAAAATGATTGTTGTTTCTTTCATTCTCCTAATATAACTAATAGACTTTAAGTTGGGAAAAGAATTCTCAGGAATGTGGAACATTCGGAAAGCTACTTTTAACCTCCCATACTATATGTAAAAGAACATAGCAGCAACACTGAAGTTTTCATTTAAGATCTATTTTGTATACTAAACCAACTATAGTTCCCTTTGGGTATTGCATAGTGAGTTGTGCCAGCCTATGGTATTTTAATAAAAATTTTTCTCTGATGTATTTTCTTAATTATATTAGATAGATATTTCAGCTAAATAAAGAACTTCACAAAGAGAAATGAACATCCTTTTAATGCCAAACTTCCTTTTTTTTCCTTTATCAAGTGATCTTCATAGTCTACAATCATTAAGTGCTCAAAATTGAATTTTTAAAAAAATTTTAACTGGAGGATAATTGCTTTACCATATTGTGCTGGTTTTTGCCATATAACAACATGAATCAGCCATAAGTATACATATGTCCTGTCCCTCTTGTACCTCCCCCCCCCATCCCCCTTCTCACCCCTCCAGGCTATCACAGAGCACCAGCAAGCTCCCACTATCTGTGTTACATATGGTAATGCATATATGTCAGTGCTTCTGTCTCAGTTTCTCCCTCTCTCTCCTTAGGCTGCTGTGTCCATAGGTCTGTTCTCTGTTCCTGCCCTGCAAATAGGTTTGTCAGTGCCATTTTTCTAGATTGTATATACATACACTTTTATATAAATAATGTGTTTTCCTTCACTCTGTATACCAGGCTATAGGAATGTAAATTGATACAGACATTATGGAGAACAGTATGGAGATACCTTAAAAAACTAGGAATAAAACAACCATATGACCCAGAAATCCCACTACTGGATATACACCCTGAGAGAACAATAATTCAAATTGACAAATGTACCCCAATGTTCATTACAACACTATTTATAATAGCCAGCACATGGAAAAAACATGCTAAGTCACTTCAGTCGTGTCCGACCCTGTGCGACCCCATAGACGGCAGCCCGCCAGGCTCCCCCGTCCCTGGGATTCTCCAGGCAAGAACACTGGAATAGGTTTCATTTCCTTCTCCAATGCATGAAAGTGAAAAGTGAAAGGGAAGTCGCTCAGTCGTGTCCGACCCTTAGCATGGACTGCAGCCTACCAGGCTCCTCTATCCCTGGAATTTTCCAAGCAGGAGTACCAGAGTGGGTGCCGTTGTCTTCTCCATGGAAACAACATAGATGTCATCAATAGATGAATGGATGAAGAAGCTGTGGTACATAAATGCAATTAAATATTATTTAGCCATAAAAAGGAATGAATTTGAGTCAAACTTCCTTTTTAGTTCAGTTCAGTCACTCAGTCATGTCCTACTCTTTGTAACCCCATGAATCGCAGCACGCCAGGCCTCCCTGTCCATCACCAACTCCTTGTGTTCACTCAGATTCACATCCATCGAGTCAGTGATGCCATCCAGCCATCTCATCCTCTGTTGTCCCCTTCTCCTCCTGCTCTCAATACCTCCCAGCATCAGGGTCTTTTCCAATGAGTCAACTCTTCGCATGAGGTGGCCAAAGTAGTGGAGTTTCAGCTTTAGTATCATTCCTTCCAAAGAAATCCCAGGGTTGATCTCCTTCAGAATGGACTGGTTGGATCTCCTTGCAGTCCAAGGGACTCTCAAGAGTCTTCTCCAACACCACACTTCAAAAGCATCAGCTCTTCGGCATTCAGCCTTCTTCACAGTCCGACTCTCACATCCATACATGACTACTGGAAAAACCATAGCCTTGACTAGAGGGACCTTAGTCGGCAAAGTAATGTCTCTGCTTTTGAATATGGTATCTAGGTTGATCATAGCTTTCCTTCCAAGAAGTAAGCGTCTTTTAAGTTCATGGCTGCAGTCAACATCTGCAGTGATTTTGGAGCCCAAAATAATAAAGTCTGCCACTGTTTCCACTGTTTCCTCATCTATTTCCCATGAAGTGATGGGACCAGATGCCATGATCTTCGTTTTCTGAATGTTGAGCTTTAAGCCAACTTTTTCACTCTCCTCTTTCACTTTCATCAAGAGGCTTTTGAGTTCCTCTTCACTTTCTGCCGTAAGGGTGGTGTCATCTGCATATCTGAGGTTATTGATATTTCTCCCGGCAGTCTTGATTCCAGCTTGTGCTTCTTCCAGCCCAGCATTTCTCATGATGTACTCTGCATAGAAGTTAAATCAGCAGGGTGACAATATACAGCCTTAACGTACTCCTTTTCCTATTTGGAACCAGTCTGTTACCCTTCCCTGAGAAAACAACTCCTTTGTTGCCATTTTATTGCAGTGGAGTTGCTTTTTTCCAAGGTTACATTAAAGTGAAATTTCTTTCAACAAACTTTTCTTCAGCACTATTTTAGAGAAAATTCACTCACCAATAAAGTCAAATTCAGTTCAACCAAATAAACCATAAGAAAACTTTATCCTAAGAAGTGCTACAGAGATATGAGTAATTTTGTCAAAGACAAAGGAATTCTTTAAAGAGACACATGTCAGATGTGCGTACCTCTTACCAGGGTGGAAGAAATTGCTTTTGAGAAAATGTTTTCTTTTTTTAATCTGTCATATGTTTATTTTTATTTTATTTATTTTTTTTTTACTTTACAATATTGTATTGGTTTTGCCATACATCAACATGAATCCACCATGGGTGTACACGTGTTCCCAATCCTGAACCCTCCTCCCATCTCTCTCCCCATACCATCCCTCTGTGTCATCCCAGTGCACCAGCCCCAAGCATCCTGCACCCTGCATCGAACCTAGACTGGTGATTAATTTCTTACATGATATTATACATGTTTCAATGCCATTCTCCCAAATCATCCCACTCTCTCCCTCTCCACAGAGTCCAAATGACTGTTCTATACATCTGTGTCTCTTTTGCTGTCTCGCATACAGGGTTATCGTTACCATCTCTCTAAATTCCATATATATGCGTTAGTATACTGTATTGGTGTTTTTCTTTCTGGCTTACTTCTCTCTGTATAATTGGCTCCAGTTTCATCCACCTCATTAGAACTGATTCAAATGTATTCTTTTTAATGGCTGAGTAATACTCCATTGTGTATATGTACCACAGCTTTCTTATCCATCTGTCTGCTGATGAACATCTAGATTGCTTCCATGTCCTGGCTATTATAAACAGTGCTGCAATGAACATTGGGGTACACGTGTCTCTTTCAATTCTGGTTTCCTCGGTGTGTATGCCCAGCTGGGGTATTACTGGGTCAAAATGTATTAAAGTAAGTATTTGAAGAGCACAGTAATGATGACCCAGGGTTGCTTAACAACACATGATGAGTTTACTTAATATAATACCCTTTTGAAAATTCATTTTATAAGAACAATTGAACTCACCTCTAATTTTTTTCTTCAAATAACCAATACTTTTCATTCACATCAATAAATATATATACATTCATTATATTTTAGAGAAGGCAATGGCAACCCACACCAGTACTCTTGCCTGGAAAATCCCATGGATGGAGGAGCCTGGTAGGCTGCAGTCCATGGGGTCGTGAAGAGTTGGACACGATTGAGAAACTTCACTTTCACTTTTCACTTTCATGCATTGGAGAAGGAAATGGCAACCCGCTCCAGTGTTCTTGCCTGGAGTATCCTATGGAGAGGGGAGCCTGGTGGGCCGCCGTCTATGGAGTCGTACAGAGTCAGACACAACTGAAACAAGTTAGCAGCAGCAGCATTATATTTTATGTGTGCAGCACTATGAAAGCTATTTTCAAACAAAATCATTTTTGAAAGATTCTATAGATATATATAGCCAACCTTCTTTCAATTCCTTATTGGTATTCCTTAATTTCTCTCTATTTGCTTTTTTCTTTCTGCATATTTAAAGAAAATTAAAAATATGCTTTGCTTTCAATAATTAAAGTTCCTATGTGGAAAATATTTAGTAGTTCTCTTAGAATTTATTAAAATTTACTTTTTATTTCTCCAAGCTGAATATTCCAAATTTTATTACAAACTAGTTATTGCACTTAGAATTAAGCAAGAAAGATGAAACCCATCTTATATTCTATTTCTTATAGGATATCTAAAGACTTATATGCTGAAAGCCAGCAGATAAATCTATTAAATCAATTTATTTTAATCTGTTTAGTCTAAAGTTAAACTCTTAAAAGATGAGGATGAGTTTTTATATTTCTAGACTAAAGCATGCTTACTTTTCTATAGGCATTTATGTTCTTGCACTATTAAGTTTTTATCATTTTAAAGGTGATGTATTGAGATTATACACATTTTATCAAAACCTAAAAGAAAATTTAAATACTTGCATCTTATAATGTAGACATAAATACTGTAAAGTCTTGGAAGTTTATTTCCAACTTTTCCAGAATGAATAGTTGCCACCAGGGAATCACTGATAGATAGACATGGGTAAATAGACAGATAAGCAGTAAATAGATGGATGGATAGAGATTCTGTTTTTGAAAATTACAGTCACATTGTTATAGAGTTTTCTATAAATTAACATTGTATCATGTGTATTTTTTCAATAGATATTTTTAGAATATTTGATTTAAAAATGATATAATTTAGTTGCAAAATATATTTAAATCAAGCATTCATTAATTCATTCAACAAATATTTATTGAGTATGTACTTTGTGCAAAGAGTTGTACTCAATATGTGGAGTATGTGGAAAGGTTTTGAGAACACCTCCACAGACTATCATCTAGGAGATGAAGTGTTGTACTCAATGAGCTGTAACACAAGACAGAGAGAACTTAAATGCGACGGTTGAACAGTAAGCTTTACAATTTCAGAGGAAGATGAAATTCACATTTTCATTTAGAGAGTAATGAAAGGGGCAGGTACATTTGAGCCAAATCTTCTAGGCTGGCAGGACTTGGACATGCAAGGATCAGAGAAGGAACATTCCAAATGAAAAAGCAGCAGGAGTGAGGGGATGAGACAGGATGGACACAGCATCTCAGCAAATGTGATATGCCTTGAGATGTGTCAAAACAAACATCTTACAGAACATGGAACAGCAACAGAAAACAGCATAAAAACAAATAAAAAATGTCCTTTCCTTAATTTCTGTGGAGGTTTTACTTATTTTGTTTTATTTTACAAAATAGAACCAAGAAGTTCTCTTTGCTTCAGTTCAGTTCAGTCGCTCAGTCGTGTCCAACTCTTTGCGACCCCATGAATCGCAGCATGCCAGGCCTCCCTGTCCATCACCAACTCCTGGAATTCACTCAGACTCACGTCCATCGAGTCAGTGATGCCATCCAGCCATCTCATTCTCTGTCATCCCCTTCTCCTCCTGCCCCCAATCCCTCCCAGCATCAGTCTTTTCCAATGAGTCACCTCTTTGCATGAGGTGGCCAAAGTACTGGAGTTTCAGCTTTAGCATCATTCCTTCCAAAGAAATTCCAGGGTTGATCTCCTTCAGAATGGACTGGTTGGATCTCCTTGCAGTCCGAGGGACTCTCTCTTACAACATCATAAACGTGTATTTACTTGATCACTTTTACACAGTTAGGTTGATATATATTTCAGATGAGGAAATGGGGGCAGGTAGAGAGCATGGAAACCTGACAGTTACACAGAGCTTGATGGGCCCCAGAGCTTGATGTCAAACTCAGGAAGTTTCTCTCCAAAGCCCACACTCTAAAGCACTTGCTCCTTTTCATCACTTATAACGAATTCACAATGTAATGAACTTGTGGAAAAAGAAATTGAACAGCAATATAATGCATACTTACAAAGTCATTTCCTAAGATATCCCTTTATCTCCATGAGCCAATTGATTTTTGGCTGTGTCTTATGGGTACGTGTATAAGGTAGCATGACAATGGCTTGAACTACCAGCAAAGTTCTGCAGAATGCCAAGTGTTAATGAGTTTTCTACACTCCCAGAAGCACAGTTTAGTTCCCCTGGTCTTGCTCTCCAGTAGACTGTCAGTTTTGAACTCTGTTGTTCTGTTTACCTCACAATATTTCCTTGAAGATATTCCATTCAAGAGAGGAAAGGATAAAGAAGATGTGCCATACACACACACAATGAAATACTACTCAGCCAAAAAAAAAAAAAGGATCAACCAATGCCATTTAAAGCAACATGGATGAACCTAGAGATTATCAAACTAAGTAAATCAAAGTGAGAAGGACAAATATAATCTGGTATCACTTATACATGGAATACAAGAATGATGCAGAGGAACTTATTTACATAACAGAAACAGATTCATAGATGTAAAAGGCAAATGTATTACTACCAAAGGGGAAAATGGAGGAGGGATAAATTAGGAGTTTGGGATCAACCAATACACACAATTAAACAACAAACACCTACTGTATAGCACTGTGAACCTTATTCAATATATTTTTAAAAATCTATAATGAGAAAGCTGACTTAAAACTAAACATTAAAAAAAAAAGTGGCATCCAGTCCCATCATTTTACAGCAAATAGACGGGGAAGTAGTGGAAACAGTGACAGATTTTATTTTGGGGGGTTTGAAAATCATTGAGGATGGTGACTGCAGCCACAAAATTAAGACAAATATTCTTGGAAGAAAAGCTATGACAAACCTAGACAATGTATTAAAAAGCAAAGGCACCACTTTGCCAACAAAGGTCCATATAGTCAAAGCTATGGTTGTTCTAGCAGTCATGTATGGATGTGAGAGTTGGACCATAAAGAATGCTGAGCACTGAATTGATGCTTTCAAATTGTGGTGTTGGAGAAGACTCTCAAGAGTCCTTTGGGTTGCAAGCAAATTAAACCACTCAATCCTAAAGGAAGCCAAATCTCATTATTCATCAGAAGAACTGTTATTGAAGCTGAAACTCATAGTTTGGGCACCTGATGCAAAGAGCTGACTCACTGGAAAAGTCCCTGATGCTTGGAAAGATTGAAGACAAAAGGAGAAGGGATGACAGAAGATGAGGTGATTAGATACTATCATTGATTCAGTAGACATGAATTTGAGATGCAAATTTGGCCTTGGAATACAGAATGAAGCAGGGCAAAGACTAATAGAGTTTTGCCAAGAGAACACACTGGTGATAGTGCGTTCCAACAACACAAGAGAAGACTCTACTCATGGACATCACCAGATGGTCAACACCAAAATCAGACTGATTATATTCATTGCAACCAAAAATGGAAAAGCTCTATACAGTCGGCAAAAACAAGACTGGGAGCTGACTGTGCCTCAGATTATGAATCCTTTATTGCCAAATTCACACTTAAATTGAAGAAAGTAGGGAAAAACACTAGACCATTCAGGTACAACCTATGTCAAATCCCTTATGCCCATAGAGTGGAAGTGAGAAATAGATTTAAGGGACTAGATCTGATAGACAGAGTGCCTAATGAACTATGGACAGAGGTTCATGACGTCGTACAGGAGACAGGGATCAAGATCATCCCCATGGAAAAGAAATGCAAAAAAGCAAAATGGCTGTCTGGGGAGGCTTACAAATAGCTGTGAAAAGAAGAGAAGCAAAAAGCAAAGGAGAAAAGGAAAGATATAAGCATCTGAATGCAGAGTTACAAAGAATAGCAAGGAGAGATAAGAAAGCCTTCCTCAGCGTTCAATGCAAAGAAATAGAGGAAAACAACAGAATGATAAAGACTAGAGACCTCTTCAAGAAAACTAGAGATACCAAGGGAACATTTCATGCAAAGATGGGCACAATAAAGGACAGAAATGCTTTGGACCTAATAGAAGCAGAAGATATTAAGAAGTGGCAAGAATATTCAGAAGAACTGTCCAAAAAAGATATTTATGACCCAGATAATCACGATGGTGTGATCACTCACCTAGAACCAGACATCCTGAAATGTGAAGTCAAGTGGGCCTTAGAAAGCATCACTATGAACAAAGCTAGTGGAGGTGATGGAACTCCAGTTGAGCTATTTCAAATACTGAAAGACGATGCTGTGAAAGTCCTGCACTTAGTATGCCAGCAAATTTGAAAACTCAGCATTAGCCACAGGACTGGAAATGGTCAGTTTTCACTGCAATCCCAAAGAAAGGCAATGCCAAAGAATGCTCATATTACCTACCACACAATTGCACTCATCTCACACGCTAGTAAATTAATGGTTAAAATTCTTCAAGCCAGGCTTCAGCAATACATGAACCGTGAACTTCCTGATGTTCAAGCTGGTTTTAGAAAAGCCAGAGGAACCAGAGATCAAATTGCCAACATCCGCTGGATCATCGAAAAAGCAAGAGAGTTCAAGAAAAACATCTATTTCTGCTTTATTGACTATGCCAAAGCCTTTGACTGTGTGGATCACAATAAACTGTGGACAATTCTGAAAGAGATGGGACTACCAGACCACCTGACCTGCCTCTTGAGAAACCTATATGCAGGTCAGGAAGCAACACTTAGAACTGGACAGGGATCAACAGACTGGTTACGAATAGGAAAAGTGGTACATCAAGGCTGTATATTGTCACCCTGCTTATTTAACTTATATGCAGAGTACATCATGAGAAACACTGGGCTGGAAGAAACACAAGCTGGAATCAAGATTGCTGGGAGAAATATCAATAACGTCAGATATGCAGATGACACCACCCTTATGGCAGAAAGTGAAGAGGGACTAAAAAGCCTCTTGATGCAAGTGAAATAGGACAGTGAAAAAAACTGGGTTAAAGCTCAACATTCAGAAAACGAAGATCACGCCATGTGGTCCCATCACTTCATGGGAAATAGATGGGGAAACAGTGGAGACAGAGGCAGACTTTATTTTTGGGGCTCCAACATCACTGTAGATGGGGATTGCAGCCATGAACTTAAAAGACGATTACTCCTTGGAAGGAAAGTTATAACCAACCTAGATAGCATATTCAAAAGCAGAGACATTACTTTGCCAACAAAGGTCCATCTAGTCAAGGCTATGGCTTTTCCAGTAATCATGTATGGATGTAAGAGTTGGACTGTGAAGATAGCTGAGGGGTGAAGAATTGATGCTTTTGAACTATGGTGTTGGAGAAGACTCTTGAGAGTTCCTTGGACTGCAAGGAAATCCAACCATTCTAAAGGAGATCAGTCCTATGTGTTCTTTGGAAAGTATGATGCTAAAACTGAAACTCCATTACTTTGGCCACCTCATGCAAAGAGCTGACTCATTGGAAAAGACTCTGATGCTGGGAGGGATTGGGGGCAGGAGGAGAAGGGGATGACAGAGGATGAGATGGCTGGATGGCATCACCAACTCGATGGATGTGAGCTTGAGTGAACTCCAGGAGTTGGTGATGGACAGGGAGGCTTGGCCTACTGGGGTCTCAAAGAGTCAGACAAGACTGAGTGACTGAACTGAACTGAACTGTGGAGAAAGCAGAGGACAGAGGAGCCCAACATGCTGCAATCCATGAGGTGGCAAAGAGTCTGACACAATTTAGCAAACGGACAACAACCTATGGTGGAAAAGAATCTGAAAAAAAATGTATCACTTTGCTGTACACATGAAACATTGTAAATCAGATATTCTTCAATTAAAAAAAAAAGTAAAGAGAGGGAAAGAGAGATAAAGGAAAAACATTAGAACATTTGTTCATATGTGAAGCCATTCAGCTCAAAAACACGGACATGCAGCATTGTTTGGGACTCAGCGGCTTCCACCTCACATACAGAATGGCCATTGTTCAGATAACCCAGTAATTCAGTAACTGAATGTTCTATGAAGGTCCTTGTGGAAATGCTCCCTACTGAGCACCTCTGTTTTCAATTATTGTTGAGAAATAGTTATCTGTCAATTGAAAATTTTCTTATAAATCAACACATTCTAACATTACTTCGTGTATTCAACATGCAAGATGCTTTAAAAAAACAATAGAGATCAAATGAGATATATCTAGAATGTCCAAGATAAACAATTATCTATGAAAATGTGCAACTGTCATTTTCATAGAAGCTCAGAGACAACTTTCATAAAAGGTTTACTAATTTTTTTTCTGAAAATAGAAGATAAATGTTTTGGTAGATGAGAGAGGCAAGACTGAAGTTTAAGTGTGAGACCAAATCTCTCAGAGTAACTGCTTATTTGAGGTGCTACAGATTAATTATTAGATAGTAATTAGTTACTTGTTAAATGCATCCTTGTAATGGAGAAAAAGAAAATGTCTAATACAAACAACAAAGTCAGTGATTAAAATTGTAAATATTTCCCCAAAGCTTTTCTTATTCCCAGAAGAATTTAGTTTCAAAGTCCTCAAGTTTTTTACTTGCTTTCAAGTATAGAAAGCAAAAACAAAACAAAACAAAACAAAACAAAACCAAGGCATACAGAATATACTTTGTAAAATTTTTAATTGAAGTGTCAGTAAAGAACTGTAAAGAACTGCCCAAAATAGTTATATTCATTGGAACTAAAGTATAGTGTGTGAATTTGGGTATCATTCTAATACTTGGCTAAAGGCACTTACATGAAAGAAAAAGGAGAGGTGGTTGCTTTGCTCTCATTAAGGCAAGCAGGTGTTAATCTAGGAGGTGCCTGCTTTCTATCAATATTTTCACAGTGAGTCTCTAAAAAGTTTTGTGTATGACTTCATGATTCTGATACTTCATGTTGAATGATCCTAATGAGTTCAAGAAACAGCATTTCCACTTCTAAAATTAAATAGGTTCAAACTAAACCAAAACATTATTTTTCTGAACTCCAAGGCCTAGGGAAGCTCAAAGGTCATGACATTTAAAAACTCTCCTACAAACCGGGGAAGGGGCCTCTGCCTCTGCTACAAAGGTGCTCCACACCACAAGGGGCAGCAAACTTTTCATCTTCAGTGCACGGAAGTCTGAAGTTTCAGAATACTGGGATTGCCAGCTTCTGCCCAGGTTATCAGCTTATTTGCCAGTTTGAACAGAGCAATGCAGGAAGGCAGTGGCCCATTACATATGTACTTGTCCAAGATGGTTCACTCAAGGAAGTAGGGTGGCAGAAGTTGAGAGGGGGAAGCAAGCAGAGGAAGGGCAAGGAACATCAGCATCTTTAAGTCACAGTTCCTTCCAGCTGTCTCAGAAGCACTAACACTGTCTTCACAGGCAGACAGGCAGGTGCTAGAGGAAGCACCTCAAGAAAAAAGAGGAAGTATAAAGTGAATTTTTTACATAAATCTGTTCATCATCATTTTTAAAGAGAATTGGGAAATGCTAATGACATGATATAACAAAAAATGAAGGACTTTCACTGTTTAGTGTTCATGATAATTTCATTACAGAACTATACAAAAAGTTTAAGGTAAAGAACATAGAAGTTGTCCTCCAGAAAGAAAGAAGAACTCATGGATTGCTGGTAAATCAAAAATGTACTCTGGAGTCAGCATGTATTTATTTTATAAGAATTCTAAGATGAAATATGAGATCAAGTTGATTTTTCAGATTAGTTTCTCCATAAATGTGAAACGTGCACTCACACAAGTGAAGACTTATGACCAAAAGGCTTTAGAACCAATGCTAAGATTTATTTTTTTCTTTCTCTACCAAAGGAATGTGAACGTGAAGTCGCTCAGTCGTGTCTGACTCTTCGCAACCCCATGGACTGTAGCCTACCAGGCTCCTCTGTCCATGGGATTTTCCAGGCAAGAGTATTGGAGTGGATTGCCATTTCCTTCTCCAAGGGATCTTCCCAACCCAGGGATCAAACCCGGGTCTCCCACATCATAGACAGACGCTTTACCATCTGAGCCACCAGGGAAGTCCCTCTACCAAAGGAAATATGAGGAAAAAAAAATTGCATATTTTCTTTCTCTTATCTGTTTCCTAAGTTCCCTGCTTTTTCGGGTTGCCCACTTCTAAATTAAGCATGTGATGCTTAAATACTGTATGTATAGTTTACTCATATTAGAAAAAATTCAATTAGATGTTCAAACCCTCAAATGATCTTTCATGTGATTCTTCCATATAATTCTCCACTGTAGAGACAATTGAAGAAAATTGCATTTGCCAACTTCATCCATTCATCTCCTTTGTGTTTATTTATTTGTCCTCCATGAATATTTACTAGTATCTCTAGGCCACTCATCTGCTTAATCCAAGGAATAAAAACCCACCAACATAGTGCTTTGCCCCAATCCAACATCCCAATAGTGAGGACAAAACAAAGATACAAAATAAACTAATGTGACAAGCACTAGGAAGGGGTGATGAGAAAATTAAAAGGAAAAAGTGTTAAGTGTGGGGGCAGAAACATCTTGTTAGCCTTTGTGTGAACTTGACAATTTTATAATTCTAAGGTAGTTGGTATTTTGACTTAGGTTTTATATATGAGGAAACTAGAGCAGAAAGAATTTAATTGACTTGGGATAATCTAAAAGACATTATCAAAACTTTAGAATGGTAAGCCAGTATAAACTTTTTGATTGAAAGCTCTGTATAGAAATGACATTTCAATTATGTGAGCAGCAGTCCTTGAACAAAAATAAATAAATAAATAAATAAATAAATAAATCCTGATTTAGGTTACATATTATAAAAACTGGTTGTTCAGATGGTAAAGAATCTGCCTGCAATGCAGGAGACCCAGGTCCAATCTCTGTGTTGGGAAGATCCCCTAGAGAACGAAATGACTTCCCACTTTAATATTCTTGCATGAGGAATTCCATGGAGAGAAGAGCTTGGTAGGCTGTAATCCATGGGATCACAGAGCCAGATACGACTGAGCAATTAACACACTACAAAGACTGGCTATAAAAAAGTAATATATCAAGTGAGAAAATCGACAAAAATAGCATATGCAGAGAGTGGTAAAATATACTGTAAGCACTTTAACTTTTTTTCCTGATTTTAAATTTTAGTTACAGTTTTTAATATAATTTTAAAAACAATTGCTTCAATATAACTTTTGGAAGTTTTTTTTGTTATAATGTTTTCTATATTTTAAGAATTAGGACATTTATAACACAGGCACGAAGGGACTATGTTATCTGTGATGTGGGAAGGTATCTTTTTACAGACCAAAAATAGAGAGAGAGAGAGGGCTCAGTGAAAACCAGTTCTTCTGACAACTTGATCTCAGACTTCAAACCTCCAGAAATAAAATGCTATTGGTTAAGCCATCCACCCTGTGTTTTTTGTTATGGCAGTCTCAGCATACTAATAAAACAGCATGCCTGTCAGGTACATCATTCTTGACATTACAAAGGCTAGAAAATTGTTGCTTCGAAACTTTAGGGCACAAAATTATCACTGAAAATGCAAGGCATATTTCTGGGTCTCACATCAGCTCTACTGAATCAGAATGTCTGATTATTTCAGGATTATCTATGGTGAAAGCCCAGTAATGTGATGATTAATTTTAGGCAGTCTAGAGCCATGTACTTTAAGAAATTCAACATCAACAGGAAAGTTTCCTTTTAATCCTGAAACAAAGAATAATCCAAATACCTGCTCTTTATATATGAGCATAAAGTAAAGAGATTATATCCAGGTGAAATCTTAAGGCAAAGTAATAAAAAATATGATTTACTGGATGCCTTTGAGAACTAAGATTGTTGTTTAAAAGTAAAGATACATGCTAATAGCTTTTCAAAAATAAGAGTAAAAGAGTCAATGGTGATTTTAAATATATTTATAAACAGAGTTTACAGTTTTCTATAATCAAATTGTGCTTTTGTGCATGCTAAGTTGCTTCAGTCATGTCTGACACTTTGAGACGCAATGGACCATAGCCCACCAGGTTCCTCTGTCTATGGTATTCTCCAGGCAAGAATACTGGAGTGGGTTGTTAAGCCCTCCTCCAGGGGATCGTTCTGACCCAGGGATGAAGACCACGTCTCTTATATCTTTTGCATTGACAGGTGGGTTCTTTACCACTAGTGCCACCTGTGAATCCCCTAATCAAATTATTTTGTAATTATATTTCTTCTGTATCTAGCTGCATTCTTTTTTCCCACAGGTTTCTTGAAAAATAAAAGGCATTTAACATTGTGTAAGTTTAAGGTATGAAAGTATGAAAAGGCAAAATGATAAGATACTGAAAGAGGAACTCCCCAGGTCGGTAGGTGCCCAATATGCTACTGGAGATCAGTGGATAAATAACTCCAGAAAGAATGAAGGGATGTAGCCAAAGCAAAAACAATACCCAGCTGTGGATGTGACTGGTGATAGAAGCAAGGTCTGATGCTATAAAGAGTAATATTGCATAGGAACCTGGAATGTTAGTTCCATGAATCAAGGCAAATTGGAAGTGGTCAAACAGGAGATGGCAAGAGTGAACGTCGACATTCTAGGAATCAGCAAACTGAAATGGACTGGAATGGGTGAATTTAACTCAGATGACCATTATATCTACTGCTGCGGGCAGGAATCCCTTAGAAGAAATGGAGTAGCCATCATGGTCAACAAAAGAGTCCAAAATGCAGTACTTGGATGCAATTTCAAAAACGACAGAATGATCTCTGTTCGTTTCCAAGGCAAACCATTCAATATCACAGTAATCCAAGTCTATGCCCCAACCAGTAAAGCTGAAGTAGCTGAAGTAGAACAGTTCTATGAAGACCTACAAGACCTTTTAGAACTAACACCCAAAAAAGATGTCCTTTTCATTAAAGGTGACTGGAATGCAAAAGTAGGAAGTCAAGAAACTCCTAGAGTAACAGGCAAATTTGGCCATGGAATACAGAATGAAGTTGGGCAAAGGCTAATAGAGTTTTGCCAAGAGAACGCACTGGTCATAGCATATACCCTCTTCCAACAACACAAGAGAAGACTCTACACACGGACATCACCAGATGGTCAACACCGAAATCAGATTGATTATATTCTTTGTAGCCAAAGATGGAGAAGCTGTATACAGTCAGCAAAAAAGAGACAGGGAGCTGACTGTGGCTCAGATCCTGAGTTCCTTATTGCCAAATTCAGACTTAAATTGAAGAATGTAGGGAAAACCACTAGACCATTCAGATATGATCTAAATCAAATCCCTTATGATTTTACAGTGGAAATGAGAAATAGATTTAAGGGCCTAGATCTGAAAGATAGAGTGCCTGATGAACTATGGAATGAGGTTTGTGACATTGTACAGGAGACAAGGATCAAGACCATCCCCATGGAAAAGCAATGCAAAAAAGGAAAATGGCTGTCTGGGAAGGCCTTTCAAATAGCTGTGAAAAGAAGAGAGGCGAAAAGCAAAGGAGAAAAGGAAAGATATAAGCATCTGAATGCAGAGTTCCAAAGAACAGCAAGAAGAGATAAGAAAGCCTTCTTCAGTGATCAATGCAAAGAAATAGAGGAAAACAACAGAATGGGAAAGACAAGAGATCTCTTCAAGAAAATTAGAGATACCAAGGGAACATTTCATGCAAAGATGGGCTCGATAAAGGACAGAAATTGTATGGAAGCAGAAAAAGAGTTGGCAAGAATACACAGAAGAACTGTACAAAAAGATCTTTATGACCAAGATAATCATGATGGTGTGATCCCCCACCTAGAGCCAGACATCCTGGAATGTGAAGTCAAGTAGGCCTTTGAAATCATCACTGTGAACAAAGCTAGTGGAGGTGACGGAATTCCAGTGGAGCTATTTCATATCCTGAAAGATGATGCTGTGAAAGTGCTGCACCCAATATGCCAGCAAATTTAGAAAACATAGCAGTGGCCACAGGACTGGAAAAGGTCAGTTTTCATTCCTATTCCAAAGAAAGGAAATGCCAAAGAATGCTCAAACTACCGCACAATTGCACTCATCTCACATGCTAGTAAAGTAATGCTCAAAATTCTCCAAGCCAGGCTTCAGCTATACATGAACCATGAACTTCCAGATATTCAAGCTGGTTTTAGGAAAGGCAGAGGAACCAGAGATCAATTGCCAACATCCGCTGGACCACTGAAAAAGCAAGAGAGTTCCAGAAAAGCATCTATTTCTGCTTTATTGACTATGCCAAAGCCTTTGACTGTGTGGATCACAATGAACTGTGGACAATTCTGAAAGAGATGGGAATACCAGACCACCTGACCTGCCTCTTGAGAAACCTATATGCAGGTCAGGAAGCAACAGTTAGAACTGGACATAGAGCAACATACTGGTTCCAAATAGGAAAAAGAGTACGTCAAGGGTGTATATTGTCACCCTGCCTATTTAACTTATATGCAGAGTACGTCATGAGAAATGCTGGGCTGGAAGAAGCATAAGCTAGAATCAAGATTGCCAGGAGAAATACCAATAATCTCAGATATGCAGATGACACCACCCTTATGGCAGAAAGTGAAGAGGGACTAAAAAGCCTCTTGATGCAAGTGAAAGAGGAGAGTGAAAAAGTTAGCTTAAAGCTCAACATTCAGAAAACGAAGATCATGGCATCTGGTCCCATCACTTCATGGGAAATACATGGGGAAAAAGTGGAAACAGTGTTAGACTTTATTTTGGGGAGCTTTAATATGACTGCAGATGGTGACTGTAGCCATGAAATTAAAAGGCACATATTCAAAAGCAGAGACATTACTTTGCCAACATAGGTCCCTCTAGTCAAGACTATGGTTTTTCTAGTGATCATGTATGGATGTGAGAGTTGGACTGTGAAGAAAGCTGAGTGCCGAAGAATTAATGCTTTTGAACTGTGGTGTTGGAGAAGTCTCTTGAGAGTCCCTTGGATTGCAAAGAGCTGCAACCAGTCTATTCTAAAGGCGATCAGCCCTGGGTGTTCTTTGGAAAGAATGATGCTAAAGCTGAAGCTCCAGTACTTTGGCCACCTCATGCAAAGAGTTGACTCATTGGAAAAGACTCTGATGCTGGGAGGGATTGGGGGCAGGCGGAAAAGGGGACAACAGAGGATGAGATGCCTGACTGGGATCACCAAGTGGATGGACGTGAGCTTGAGTGAACTCCGGGAGTTGGTGATGGACAGGGAAGCCTGGCGTGCTGTGATTCATGGGGTCGCAAAGAGTTAGACACGACTGAGAGACTGAACTGAACTGAACTGAAGTTTAAGTATACAATGTATTGATTTGATATACTAATCTATTGCAAAATGATGACTGGTATAGGGTTAGCTAATACCTCTCTCATGCCACATAGGTTATACTGATTGAGATTTACACATACACGTTACTATGTATAAAATAGATAACTAGTGAGAACCTACTGTACAGCACTGGGAACTCTACTCAATATTCTGTGTTGACTTAAATGAAAAGGACATAAATAATGTGGAGATATATACATAAATGTATGGCTGATGCACTTTGCTGTATAGGAGAAACTAATATTACATTGTAAAGCAACTATATGCCAATTTTTTTTTAATCTATATTGATCTTGATAGTTAAAATTATGGTATACCAGTTATAAAACTACATTACCAGCTACAATTCCTAGTATAACCACTTGCTTGCTATATATAGTCAAACACATTAGGTAACCCTCCGAAGTTTCACTTATAATAAAATGTGGATGACACTAATGCCTCCCTCATAGGATTATTGTAAATGTTAAGTAGTTATAGTCATCCCTTGATCTCTGAGTGGGACTGGTTCCAGGACATACCAAGGATACCAAAATCCACAGACACTCAAGTCTCATAGTTGATCCTCTATAGCTGCAGTTCTACAGACTTAGATTCAAATAGCTCTGGATTGTGTAGTACTACAGTATTCACTGGGAAAAAATTTCACATATAAGTGGAACCACTCAGTGCAAACCCATGTTTTTCAGGATCAACCTGTATTTGCAAAGTTCTTATACTAATGGCTAAACAGGGAAACAGAAAAAAAATCAGTGAATAGTAATATAATAATATAGTTGTGTATACCTTACACTTATCAAATATCTCTAACCTTTCCTGCTGCAAAAGTTTTCGAAGTGATCAGATTGATTTAACAATGCTTTTTCAGAAAAGCCCTCCCAGTTTATCTTTGCTAATCAAATTGTTTTCTGTTCCTTAGGAGACCAGACCACTCAAACTTCATGTCAATTCTGCTACCTTCTAATGCTGCTGATATTTCTGTCAGTAAATTGTATGACAGCATCAAGGATTACAAGATCTAAGAGTTTTGGAGCTGTAATAAATAGTAGAAACAGTCACTTATTCTTCAGAATGGATTTGAGTGATTGCTCATTCACATGGATTTTTTACAAAGTCAGGGCTAGATGCTAAATGTCCTGATTTCTAAAGCAATGTTCTTTAGTTTCAGCATAATCATATAGGTTATCATTCAATTAGGATATTTTGCAGAATAATAATAATAAAAACTAGAGTTAAAAACCGATTAGGACAACCCCAGGAAAACCAGGACTGAATGTTTGTGTCTTTGCTGAATCCATGTATTACTGTATTGGACAGATAAACGCGTTCCCCCAAAACCTGCATGTCTGAAACCCTAAGTCACAATGTGATGGTATCAGGAAGTGAGCCCTTTGTGAAGTTACTATGCCATGAAGATGGAGCCCTCATGAGTGGGTTTGTACTCTTATAAAGAGACACAAGATCTTGCTTTATTTTGGTCTCTGCTGAATGAAGACAAAGCAAGAAGACAGTGAGCTGTGAACCAGGAAGAGGACTCTCATGAGAACACAATCATGCTGGTACCCTAATCTTGAACTTCCAGCCTCTAGACTTGAGAAATAATGTCTGTGGTGTATAAGCCACACTATCTGTGTTACTTTGTTATAGCAGCCCAAACTAAGACAGGAGTGGCACATCATCCACCACAGTCTAACAAATAAAATAAATGGTGTCACGTATTTCAAAATGCAGAATTTAACATGGAGAACATGTTAGCATTACAGAATTGAAAAAAAAAAAAAAACTATAGTCCTTTTTCAACAAAAGGAATGGTAGTGAAATATCTGGCTTAAAACTCAGCATTCAGAAAACGAAGATCATGGCATCCAGTCCTATCACTTGGCAAATAGATGGGGAAACAATGGAAACAGTGACAGACTTTATTCCTTGGGCTACAAAATTACTGCAGATGGTGACTGCAGCCATGAAATTAAGAGATGCTTGCTCCTTTGAAGAAAAGCTATGACCAACCTAGACAGCATATTAAAAAGCAGAGCTCACTTTGCCAACAAAAAGTTTTGTCTACTCAAATCTGTGGTGTTTCCAGTATTCATGAATAGATGTGAGAGTTCAACCTAAAGAAGGCGGAGTGCGGAGGAATTGATGCTTTTGAACTGCGATGTTGGAGAAGACTCCTGCGAGCCCCATGGACAACAGAAAGATTAAGCCAGTCAATCTTAAAGGAAATTAACCCTGAATACAGGGGAACATTTCATGCAAAGATGGGCTGAATAAAGGACAGAAATGGTATGGACCTAACAGAAGCAGAAGATACTAAGAAGAGGTGGCAAAAATACACAGAAGAACTGTACAAAAAAGATCTTCATGACCCAGATAATCACGATGGTGTGATCACTTGCCTGGAGCCAGATATCCTGGAATGTGAAGTCAAGTGGGCCTTAGGAAGCATCACTATGAACATAGCTAGTGGAGGTTATGGAATTCCAGTTGAGCTATTTGAAATCCTAAAAGATGATGCTGTGAAAGTGTTGCATTCAATATGTGAGCAAATTTGGAAAACTCAACAGTGGCCACAGGACTGGAAAAGGTCAGTTTTCATTCCAATCCCAAAGAGAGGCAATGACAAAGAATGTTCAAACAATTGCACTCATCTCACATGCCAGTAAAATAATGCTCAAAATTCTCCAAGCTAGGCTTCAGCAATATGTGAACTGTGAATTTCCAGATGTTCAAGCTGGTTTTAGAAAAGAATGAGGAACCAGAGATCAAATTGCCAATATTTGCTGGATCATCAAAAAAGCAAGGAGTTGAAGAAAAATGTCTATTCTGCTTTATTGACTATGCCAAAGCCTTTGACTATGTGGATCACAATAAACTGGAAAATTCTGAAAGAGATGGGAATACCAGACCACCTGACTTTGAGAAACCTGTACGCAGATCAGGAAGCAACAATTATAACTGAACATGGAACAACAGACTGGTTCCAAATAGGAAAAGGAGTACATCAAGTCTGTATATTGTCACCCTGCTTATTTAGTTTATACGCAGAGCACATCATGAGAATTGCTAGGCTGGAGGAAGCACAAGGTGGAATCAAGATTGCCAGGAGAAATATCAATAATCTCAAATATTCAGATGAAACCACCCTTATAGCAGAAAGGGAAGGAGGACTAAAGAACCTTTTGATGAAAGGAAAAGAGGAGAGTGAAAAAGTTGGCTTAAAGCTCAACATTCAGAAAACCAAGATCATGATATCCAGTCCCATCATTTCATGGAAAACAGATGGGGAAACAGTGGAAGCAGTGGCTGATTTTTTTTTTGGGGGGGGGGGGGCTCCAAAATCACTGCAGGTAGTGACTGCAGTCATGAAATTAAAAGCCCCTTGCTCCTTGAAAGGAAATTTATGACCAACCTAGACAGCATATTAAAAAGCAGAGACATTTCTTTGTCAACCAAGGTCTCTCTAGTCAAGGCTATGGTTTTTCCAGTGGTCATGTATGCATGTGAGAGTTGGACTTTAAGGAAAACTGAGCACCGAATAATTGATTTTGAACTCTGGTGTTGGAGAAGACTCTTGAGCGTCCCTTGGACTACAAGGAGATCCAACCAGTCCATCCTAAATGAGAGCAGTCCTGGGTTTTCATTGGAAAGCCTGATGTTGAAGCTGAAACTCCAATATTTTGGCCACCTGATGTGAAGTGCTGACTCATTTGAAAAGACCCTGTTTTGGGGAAAGATTGAAGGCAGGAGGTGAAGGGGACAACAGAGGATGAGATAGTTAGATGGCATCACCAATTCAACGAACATGGGTTTGGGTGAACTCCGGGAGTTGGTGATGGACAAGGAGGCCTGGCGTGCTGCAATTCATGGGGTTGCAAAGAGTCGGTCACCTGAGAGATTGAACTGAACTGATTCATTGGAAGGACTTGAGGCTGAAGCTGAGGCTCTAATACTTTGGCTACCTGATGCAAAGAGCTGACTTATTAGAAAAGACCCTGATGCTGGGAAAGATTGAAGGTAGGAGGAAAAGGGGATGACAGAGGATGAGATGATTGAATTGGCATCACTGGATCAATGGACCTGAGTTTGAGAAAGCTCCAGGAGATGGTGATGGGGAGGGAAGCCTGGCATGCTGTAGTCCATGGGGTCACAAAGAATCAGACAGGACTAAGTGACTGAACAACAACCACCATAGGACTGAAAAAAATGAAAAGGAATAGTAGGTCCAGGAAACAACTATCATTTCTGGACTAGGGAAGTGAATGGAAAATATTGAGATTCTTAATCCTTGGAGGTTCAGAGCAAGGACACCACAGACCTGAGATTCAAATCACTTTGAGAAAAATTACCAGTGGCAGCTACTGGTTCCTTTGAAACCCAAAGTCCCAGCTGGGTTGGTACTCTTAACTTTGAAGATGATGTTATGTCTTGTGTGCTAATTATTGTCATATGTCAACTTGGCTAGGCCCTGTGCATAGAAATTTGGTCAAATGTTATTTTGGATGTTTCTGGGAAATGTTGTCTACCATGTGCATATCACACCATCAATTTTAGGAAGCACATAGCTTGCCTGGCTTCAGAAATTCACAGCTGCAAATAAATTTTTTCTCAGGATGAATCATATTTCAAGTCTCATCATACCTGATTTTGATGACATTAAATAAGAATTTCAGATTTGATGCTAGGATGAACTTTAGACTTAGGGGGTTGTTGGGATGAACTGAATGTATTTTCCATGCAATAAGGACAGATTTTAGTGGGCCAGGGAATGTAATGGAGTGAATTGTTTCTCTGAGATTCATGCGTTGAAACCATAACCCACAATGTAACTATTTGCAGATAGACTCTTTATGAGGTAATTAAGGTTAAATGAGATCATAAATTTGGGGCCCAGTTTTGGAGTAATAGAATCAGTGGCCTTATTAAAAAAATAAAAAGGAACAGGAGGAGATCAGTCATTTCCTCTGCCACATGAAGACAGAGAGAAGGTGACCATCTGAAAGAAAGAGAGCTCTCACCAGAAACTGAATCAGCAGACACCTTGATCTTATATTTCCAGCCTTCCAGAAATGTAAGAAAATAGATTTCTACTGTTTTAACCACCAAGTCTACATCTTTTTTTTTTTTTTTGAGTAAAGATTACCATCCACAGGTGGAAGCAATTCAAATTGTTGAATAACTTAATAAAACAAAGATTGACCTTCTCAAGAAGCAATTCTTCCAGTAGATTTCTTCTGGACTCTGCAACAATTCCCTGACTCTTTAGACAGCTGGCCTACCTCGTTAGACTTGGGGCTTGCCAAGCAATTCCTTAAGTAATATATCTGGCTGATGTAAGTACCTCATGGATTCAGAGTGGCACTAGGAACTCAGTCTCAGATCTCTGAGGAGATTAAAAAGGGCACTTCAGCTCACAGGATGGGCCCTGTGGGAATGGGGCTGAGGCTTCCAGGGAGCAGATGCTACCCACCCACTTCTGGGATCTCGAAGTGAGAAACTTAAGGCTGGGTATGGAAATGACTAAAGCAGCTTGAGATATAAACCCATTGCTGCTGATCCAGTGAAATGTCATTAGCCAGGATGATATTGGCAGGAATAAGATTCTTCTTCTTGCCTTTTCACCTCCCTCCAGGGTCCCTGGTTAAGAGAGTTCACAGGGAATCAGCTGACAAAGAAGATAGTTTTCAGAATCTCAGGTTCAGCATCTCTAAGCAGGATACGTAACAATGAACTTTGGAGTATACAATCTATCGCCAGCCTAAATATTACCAATTTCATGCTTTTGTATAACAAGTTGCAAATATATTTCATATAAATGAAAGAACTCTAAACTTCTCTCTAAAACTGGAGTTACAAAAGCCAAGCCATCATGTATCCATCTGTAGAGACAGTAACTTATACCTCTGTAGAGATTTTTATTGCTGCTCTATTTCAGTCACAGTGAATATTCTGAATATTCTATAAACTAAAGGCTAAATTTTGGAGGAAACCACCTGCACCAAGTTTTAATTAAATAATAAAATGAGGGAGTAGAACAAGGAAATCATTGAATATATGTATGTATATATATATGTATATATTTAATAATATATATTATATTAATGATACACACACACACACACACACACACACACACACACACACACACACACACACACTCAGGCTTCCGTGTTGGCTCACACAGTAAAGAATCTGCCTGCAATGCAGGATACCCAAGTTTGATCCCTGGGGATCAACCCTGGAGAAGGGAATGATTACCCACTCCAGTATTCTTGTCTAGAGAATTCCAAGGACAGAGGCTACAGTCCATGGGGTCCTAAAGAGTTGAACATGACTGTATGACTAACACTTCATGTTCGTGCATACTCATAGGCTTCACTGGTAGCTCAGGGGTAAAGAATCTTCCTGTAATGCAGGAAACATGGATTCAATCCTTGAGTCTGGAAGATCCCCTGGAGAGGGAAATGGCAACCCATTCCATTATTCTTGCCTGGGAAATTCCATGGACCAGATGAGCCTGGTGGACTACAGTCCTTGGGGTTGCAAAAGAGTCTGACATGACTTAGTGACCAAACATACACATGCATACTCATATGGACAAATATATAATAAAATTTGCATATTGATTGCATTAACACTTACTAAGTGGAGCTCTCATTTTGTAACCGGTAACAAAGCTCTAACAAAGCTCTAACCTTATTATACTATCAAGTCCATAGATAGACCTTTCGTCATTGGCAGCATGTAAGCCAACTTAAATTTTATTCCTAAACATTTTTAATCCTCAGTGGTCTTGTATATCAATATCTGGGATATTTTGTAATTTTATGTTAACTTGTGCCTTTGGGCTTCGATTCATCACAGATCACCTTTCAGGCCTGCTGACATATCAGTGACCCAATTTCTTCTTTGTGATCAGGATCAATCATGTTCAACCAGAAAACTAGCCTGCCTTTTGGTTCATGACAGGAGGAACACAAAATAGCCAGGTGGTAGTCTCAATTTCTAATTCAGTGAAATCATAGTTGTCCCTCTCAGTGACACCATTTTCCTTTAGGAAATTCAAACTAAGTTATGGGAAAAATGAAAAAAATTCTGCAAAAGATTTAGTAAGTGAAATAGTGAGTGATAACACTCCATCCTCTGCCTCTTGACTCCCAGACTCAAATGTTCTAGCTAGAGAGAAAAAAATGGCATATGCTGGTCATCCAAACATATTATCCATCCTATAAAATAAAATCTTAGTTTTTAAATTTCTGTAATTAACTTTTTCAAAACGTATTTTAATTGGGGTGTAATTGTTTTACTTGCTGTGTCAGTTTCTGCTGTACAGCAAAGTGTATCAGCCCCAGTATACATAATCCTCTTTTTGGGATTTTCTTCTGATTTAGGTGACTATGGAGCTCTGAGAAATGTTCTGTGCTACACAGTAGGTTCTCATTATTTATCTATTTTATACATAGTATCAATAGTTACATAGTATCAGGAGGACTTCCCTGATGGCTCAGTGGTAAAGAATCTGGCTGCTGATCCAGGAGACTCCAGTTTGATTCCTGAATCAGGAAATTCCCTGGAGAAGGAAATGGCAAGCCTCTCCAGTGTTCTTGACTATAGAATCCGATGGAAAGAGGGGCCTGGTAGGCTAGTCCATGGGATCGCAAAGAGTTGGACATGACTTAGTAACTGACAACAACCAATCAGTAATGTATATATGTCAATCTCAACCTCCCAATTTATTCCACCTCCCCTACCCCCTTGGAATCCACAAGTTTGTTCTCTACATCTGTGTCTCTATTTCTACTTTGCAAATAAGATCATCTTTACCATTTCTCTAGATTTCACTTATGTGTACTAATATACAATATTGTATTTTCTCTGACTTACTTCACTCTTAGGCTAGGTAATGACCAAAAAGAAGGACAAATACTATCTTCATTGTGGTTTTGTGAAGGAGTTGGGGTTGAGCTGGATCCTGAGAGGAGGTGAGTAAGTTAAAGCAAGGAAAAAGATATTCTAAGGAACCATGAAACAGAAAGTGCATGAAAAATGGTTAGGGCACAAACCAATGCTACAGACATGACAACAGTCAGGGAACACAGCAGTCTGATTATAAGCAGTTTTGTGTGCTAAATAGCAGTGAAGGACACATGCTTAGATTGTGGGGGACCCACTCTGCTCTCTAACTGTGGTCCTGCTACTTTATCCTCATAGGACCTTTTTATTTCCCAATCCATACAAAACTGACAACAAAATTTACTATTCCAAGTTCTGTCCAATGGACTGATTTCACTTTGTCACTGATTTTTCAGAGACATTCCTCATTTTTCTGGCTGCTTCCTAAAGAACTGTTTACCTAAGTACTTCCATTTTCTCATTTGTGGAAGACATTCATAGAGTTGTTTAGAGGATTCAATATATGTTAAGTTTGTAAAATAATTCTTCAGTTCAGTTCAGTTCAGTCGCTCAGTATGTGTCCGACTCTTTTGAGACCCCATGAATTGCAGCACGCCAGGCCTCCCTGTCCATCACCAACTCCCGGAGTTCACTCAGACTCACGTCTATTGAGTCTGTGATGCCATCCAGCCATCTCATCCTCTGTCGTCCCCTTCTCTTCCTGCCCCCAATCCCTCCCAGCATCAGAGTCTTTGCCTATGACTCAACTGTTTGCATGAAGTGGCCAAAGTACTGGAGTTTCAGCTTCAGTATCAGTCCTTCCAAAGAAATTCCAGGGTTGATCTCCTTCAGAATGGACTGGTTGGATCTCCTTGCAGTCCAAGGGACTCTCAAGAGTCTTCTCCAACACCACAGTTCAAAAGCATCAATTCTTCGTCATTCAGCCTTCTTCACAGTCCAACTCTCACATCCATACATGACCACAGGAAAAACCATAGCCTTGACTAGATGGACCTTAGTCTGCAAAGTAATGTCTCTGCTTTTGAATATGCTATCTAGGTTGGTCATAACTTTTCTTCCAAGGAGTAAGCATCTTTTAATTTCATGGCTGAAGTCACCATCTTCAGTGATTTTGGAGCCCCAAAAAATAATGCTTGGCTTATAGCAAATGATATAAAATGTTTTCATGTTAATATTTAAATTTATGATTCCATTTTTAGAAGTGTTAATTTACACTCAGAAATAATTTTTAAAAAAGTAAGACTTATCAACCTCTTTCCATATTACATTCTTTCAGCCAAAGAGCTTTATTCTGTGTTTACTTTTTGGTCAAAGTCATATACACAATACATGAAATTCAGTGTGAATTTTATGTGAAGGACTGGTTAAAATAGAAACACTTTCTCAAAAAAGAAACCAAAAAATCTTGTATTTAGAATAATGAACAGGAAACAGCAAGTTGAAATATTTATATTCTGTTGCATTATATTACAATTTTCATGAATAATGGCATAAATTTTTTTGAAATATCTGTAGTGTTGAAATGTTCCACATCATCTTTTCCCTGGAAAAGTAGTCAGGTTCAACATGGCCAATTTGGAAGTCATCTTCAAAGTTCAGTAGCATGAAGTAGTAAAGCAAAGAAGTACTCATAGGTTTTAACAATCCTCTTCATATCTGGGAGCTCTAGATACATGCCCTCCTGGCTAAGCCAGTATTTCTTTTTCTAATGTAGCTCCAGTTAAGACTCACATCAAGACAGTAAGGTGATTGTCCTGTAAGCCTCCTAGGCAGCTTCCTGAACTTGTGCTACATATGTTTCCAGGCAGAGATCCTGAGAGCCTGAGCTAATGGATTAGGTGTATTATTATTTGGGCAGAGAGATGATGGACACACCTTACTGGGAAAATTTACAGGAAATCCATCCTAACCAACAACCTTGCAAGCCAGACATTTTTCTCCTCTCCTTTTTCCTCCTTAAGAGAAAGTGAAAGTCACTCAGTCGTGTCCGACTCTTTGAGACGCCATGGACTGTACAGTTCACGGAATTCTCCAGGCCAGAATACTGGAGTGGGTAGCCTTTCCCTTCTCCAGGAGATCTTCCCAACCCAGAGATTGAACCCAAGTCTCCCGCATTGCAAGCAGATTCTTTACCAGCTGAGCCACCAGGGAAGCCCAAGAGCACTGGAATGGGTAGTCTATCATTTCTCCAGCAGATCTTTCTGACCTAGGAATGGAACCAGGGTTTCCTGCATAGCAAGTGGATTCTTTACCAACTGAGCTATTAGGGAAGCCCCTTTTGCCTCCTAATGGGGACTAATAGGGGGATACTAATTACCTCCCCAGATATATTTTAGAAAGATTAATTTGCTAGAAAATTCTCCCTTATAACAAGTTGAAATTATTTCCTCTCAAATTAGCTCTCTCCTTTTTTTCTGCTTCATTTGTCTCATTCTTTTAATTCTTTGGAAGAAAAAATCAAAACATGTTATTCTTTATTTTTTGAATTATTAGAAAATGTGACTAGCACCTGCAGGAATATGGCTTTGTGACTAGATTTGATTCTGACTCTGCATTCCTGGCGGAGAAGGTAATGGCAACCCAGTCCAGTACTCTTGCCTGGAAAATCCCATGGACAGAGGAGCCTGGTAGTCTGCAGTCCATGGGGTTGCAAAGAGTCGGACACAACTGAGCGACTTCACTTTCACTTTTCACTTTCATACATTGGAAAAGGAAATGGCAACCCACTTCAGTGTTCTTGCTTGGAGAATCCCAGGGACTGGGGAGCCTAGTAGGATGCCGTCTATGGGGTCACACAGAGTTGGACATGACTGAAGTGACTTAATATCATAGGGTCCCTGTGGGTAGCTCTCTCCTTATTTTCATTAATTTCCTTTGGATTCTACACTACCCATCATCACGACTTTTCTAATGCAGAACTGTGTTTACTTGGTGGAGAGCTCTCTTTCAAAAAAAGAACAAAACGGATATACTGGTCCCTTCAGCATTCTCAGAAATGAGCTCATAGTAAATAATAATAATAATAGCATTTCTATTTTACTTATCATTATTTTATTAACATTATTATTATTTAATTAGCATTTTCATTGTTAACATTATGTAATATTATTATGTTTATTTTCTTGGGCTCCAAAATCACTGCAGAAGGTGACCGCAGCAATGAAATTAAAGGACGCTGACTCCTTGGAAGAAAAGCTATGACAAGCCTACACAGCATGCAAAAAAAGCAGAGACATTAGTTTGTCAATAAAGGTCCATGTAGACAAAGCTACAGTTTTTCCAGTAGTCATGTATGGATGTGAGAGTTGGACCATAAAGAAAGCTGAGCACTGAAGAATTGATGCTTATGAACTGTGGTGTTGGGAAAGACTCTTGTGAGTCCCTTGGACTGAAAGGCGATCAACCCAGTCAATCCTAAAGGAAATCAATCCTGAATATTCATTGGAAGGACTGATCCTGAAGCTGAAGCTCCAATACTTTGGCCATCTAATGCAAAGAGCTGACTCATTAGAAACGACCCTGATTCTGGTAAAGACTGAAGGCAGGAGGAGACGGGGACGATAGAGGATGAGATGGTTGGGTGGCATCACTGACTCAATGGACATGAATTTGACCAAGCTCCAAGAGTTGATGATGGACATTGAAGGCTGACATGCTGCAGTCCATGGGATCACAAAGAGTCAGACACAACTAAGTGACTGAACTGAACTGAACTTATTATCATTACCATTATTATTTTGGATTAGCTTGTGTTCATCATCTGCAGAGGGCCACTTTATGAGCAACCCAACCAACGTTTGTCAACTAAAAGAAAATAAATAAGGAATCTATTGGAATACTATTATATCATTCATGGAATCAAAGAAACATTTTAACACTTAGATATCAAGCAGGGCAAAAGCCAAGAAAGGACTGAGGCTTGAGGACAACCTTCTCAGGCAGCTGCCACCTTGATGAATCAGCCTCAACCTTCTCTTTCTTACACTTATCACTCCTCCAAACATTCACAGTTTAGGGTGAATGGACAGTCTAGGGCAAATGTATCTCACTGGGTGAACTATATTTCAGTACCTGCCTCTAGGGCAGAGACAGCAGAACACTGCACCACAACATTAGGAGAGCTATGGTCTTCCAAATGAAAACCAGGGTTCTGTTCAGAAGGAAAAGTTGGATTCCAGACAAACAAAACTTAGCTCATAAAGTCCCATAATAGATACACTTGTACTTGTGTTCTATAAATGTTTATAACACTTTAAACTATACTTCTGTCCTTAGGCTGATTCTAGAAACTTTCTGGGAATTTGACCCTGGGCTTAATTTGGTCACAATAATAGATTTTATAGAATGAGAAATTTTATGATTCGTCCAAGACTATTCATCCAAAATGCCATCACTACAGTCCTTCAACACAGTCTGCCGTTTACTAACTCGAGGTGGTTAGACACAGGACTACATTGTCCTCTGAGGAAGAATTCACCTTGCTGGGGCAAGCATGGGTTGTAGGCAGTCTCCACCTGTCACCTTTATGGTTAAGAAAATGAATTCATTCATTCAATACAATTTTTAAATATATATATATATATATATATATATATATATAATCTCAAGCATCCTTCTGAGCAAACAAACAAACAAACAAACAAATCCTGCATCATTGCATAATATATCTTGTGTTCATGTCGGGTGGGGAGACATTACTTTCTAGGGTTTTGTCTTACTAATTTTTAAATGGCCTCTATTAGTAAGCTTAAATTTGTTTAACTGTCCTTAGAGAACCGTTTAATCTGACCCTACTGCGTCAATCCAAAATAAAGCCTATAATATCCCACTTTTTTCTTCACACTGTCCTTTTATATCAGCTTCATATATTGGTCCACAAGGTCATTTTTGCCTAACCAGTTAAAGTAATTTCCTCCAGAAAAGTTTCTTGATTCCCCTAATCCAAAATTATTATGCTCATCTCCCAATTTCTACTGAAATTTAATTTACATGAATAGCTACCTAATCTCTCCAACTACATTAGTAGAAAACGTTTCTACTTCTACTGTTTCTGTGTTCCCCAAAAGTCTTCAGATTATGCTGAGCAAATGTTAAGTAGTTTATTCTTAAGTAATCCTGTTAGCTTTATCTGATTGTGGACATGCTTTTGGAAGTCACAGTTGTATTTTAATAGTCTCTCTCAGTAATTAAAAATGATTATGTTTACTGTGATCTATTTTCCATTGGATGAATTTCCATTATAAATAAATGTCTGATAAATATCAGTGCAACATTTTGTTGAGATGTTATCTCTATACCGATAGAAACTTCTACCAAACTTTACAAAGATAAAGAAAGTTTAGATCTGTATTTGAATACAGGGCATATCTTTATAGACATTTTTGAAATTTAGGCGGCATTTGCCTTTCAAACATGCTTTGGAGATATGAATAAAAATAGCATATGCAGGAAATAGTGAATGATTATTTGAGCATTTTTTTCAACAGCACATGCACAAAGAAATGGTATAAATGTAGAACAATATATTGGAAGATTGTGACTTGTGAAATCATCAGTCTAAATTCACCTGGAGAAAGGTATTTCACTTTATATGATAAAACTTCCTAACAAAGTGATCTAAAAATTACAGAGTTAAACATTTTTTAAAACTCTTTTAACAAACTGTGGGACATTCTTAAAGAGATGGGAATACCAGACCACCTGACCTGCCTCCTGAGAAATCTGTATGAAGGTCAGGAAGTAACAGTTAGAACTGGACTTGGAACAACGGACTGGTTCCAAATCGGGAAAGGAGTACGTCAAGGCTGTATATTGTCACCCTGCTTATTTAACTTATATGCAGAGTATATCATGAGAAATGCTGCGCTGGGTGAAGCACAAGCTGGAATCAAGATTGCTGAGAGAAATGTCAAAAACTTCAGATATGCAGATGACACCATTCTTACGGCAGAAAGTAAGAAGAACTAAAGAGCCTCTTGATGAAAGTGATAGAGGAGAGTGAAAAAGCTGACATAAAACTCAACATTCAGAAAACGAAGATCATGGCATCCGGTCCCATCACTTAATGGCAAATAGATGGGGAAACAATGGAAGCAGAGATTTTATTTTCTCTGGTTTCAAAATCACTGCAGATGGTGACTGCAGCCATGAAATGAAAAGACTCTTGCTCCTTGGAAGAAAAGCTAAGACCAACCTAGATAGCATATTAAAAAGCAGACATTACTTCACCAACAAAGGTCCATCTGGTCAAGGATATGGTTTTTCCAGTAGTCATATGGATGTGAGAGTTGGACTATAAAAAAGCTAAGTGCTGAAGAATTTATGCTTTTGAAGTGTGGTATTGGAGAAGACTCTTGAGAGTCCCTTGGACTACAAGGAGAGCCAACCCGTCTATCCTAAAGGAAATCAGTCCAGAATATTCATTGGAAGAACTGATGCTGAAGTGGAAACTCCAATACTTGGCCTACCTGATGTGAAGAACTGACTCATTTGAAAAGACCCTGGTTCTGAAAGATTGAAGGCAGGAGAAAGGGATAACAGAGGATGAGATGATTGAAAGTCATCACCGACTCAATGGACATGAATTTGAGTAAACTCTGTGAGTTGATGATGGACAGGGAGTCCTGGCATCCTGTAGTCCATGGAGTCACAAATAGTTGGACACAACTGAGTGACTGAACTGAACTGAACAGATGTCCATGTCTGAATCCCCAAACACTATGAATATGTCACCTTATATGGCAAAAAGTGTATTGAAGTTATAGACCAGTTAAAAATCTTGAGACAGGAGATTATCTTGGATTATCCAGGAAAATCTAATATTTTCACAGGATCTGCATAAGAAGAAGGCTGGAGGATCAGGGAGGAAATATGACAGAGGATGGAGATGTCAGGGTTATGTGTCGGCACAAGCCAAGATATGTATGCAGCTTCCTGAAGTTAGAAAAGTCAAAGAAATAAGTTATCTTCTTTAGTCTCCTGAAGGAACGCAGGTTTGGAGACAAATTTTACATTTCTGGCTTCTGCAGTATCAAATAATAAATTTGTGGTTTGACTTCAGTTCAGTTCAATTCAGTCACTCAGTCATGTCCGACTCTTTGCGACCCCATGAACCACAGCACGCCAGGCTTCTTGTCCATCACCAACTCCTGGAGTTCACTCAGACTCATGTCCACTGAGTTGGTGATGCCATCCAGCCATCTCATCCTCTATCATCCCCTTCTCCCTCCCAGCCCCCAATCCCTCCCAGCATCAGGGTCTTTTCCAATGAGTCAACTCTTTGCATGAGGTGGCCAAAGTATTGGAGTTTCAGCTTCAGCATCAGTCCTTCCAATGAATACCCAGGACTGATCTCCTTTAGGATGGACTGGTTGGATCTCCTTGCAGTCCAAGGGACTGCAAGACTCTTCTCCAACATCACAGAAGTCATGAAATTTGTGATAATTTTTTTATATTAGAAATAGGAATTTTTCCTATAAGCAAGTAGCTTATACTTCCTTTTTGGGTAACTTAGTTTCCCCTTGTGCATGCTGAGCTGCTTTTAGTTCACAATTATCTTACTTTTCTATTTCATATCCAGGTACTGAAAACTGCTTTGTAGTTATTATAGCTTCTTAAGAGAAAAATAAGCATAATTTAGCTGTTTCTATTTCTGTTGACTACTATCAAAATTCTAAAGGCATGTGGTGATATTCCCCCATGCAGACTTCTCTGCTCCCATCCCTGTAAAAGGGAAGAACAAATCTAATTCTGTATTAGATTTGTTTCTTTTCTGTTAATCTATGAATTCTATCACTTTTGCTACAAGTTAAGAATGTTGCCTAGATCCTAAAATATTTTAGGATAGCCCATTCTCAAAGCTGTGACTTTTAAAGTTATAACACTTTTCCACCCATCTAGAGATAAAAAAATTAAGAGCAGAGAATAACATTTGTCTGTTGGAGGTTTACAGGAACAATGTGACCTGTAATCTATGGTTACAAGAACAAAAGATTCTCACACAAAGAAGTTTGTAGCAACCAACCACACCCCCACCTCTTTTTAATATAGAAGAATCCTAAATTCTAACTCAAGGAGATTGTTCTTTGGGATATTGTCCACTGTCTTCTCAGGCTGCTTGTTTTCTGAGTAAAGTCACTATTCCTTGTCCCAACAGCGTGTCTCTTGATTTACTGGCCTGCTGTATGATAAACACTACAAGCTTGGACTTGGTATTATGTCCAGCCATCATTGCTCCCTTTGATTATGTGTTTTGCCTTCTTATCATTCTACTTTGTCCTATTATGTCTTTTGATGTAGCACATTATTAATCTATATAAGCTAAAATCCAAAATCTAGCCATAAAATTAAAGGCATAAAATATATAATAGTATTTTAAACTGATCATCAGTGTTCTGAAAAGGCAATATACCATGCATTTTATGTTTCAATGGTCCATTAATAATATTCCTGTCAAATCAGACAGTATATTTAGCTACTTTTTTTTTCATATTAAGAAGCTAATTCTCTGACATTAAGCTAATTGTAGCTGTCCTAATATAGTACAAAGAACAGATTTATTTTATTAGAAAGAGCAGTCTTCTCAGAGTTTGCTACATTATTAGTATTTTAGGACTTTATGGAGCAAAAACCTTAACTCTTTACTTCTGTGAAATTTACAATCAAGTAAGGAAAACAACATAAGTTAGTGGAAAAAATAGTTTATGATGAATTGCCAGATATTTCAGTCAAAATGGCACACATAAAGAAAATGAAAGATGCTGAAACATAGTGTGTTTCTTAGGAAAGGCTTTATGTAGGCAGGACATGAGTTGGACTTAAAAATTAAGTACATGATGTAGTTATTTGTAGAAGACAGAAGACACTCCAAGTAGAAAAAACGACAAGAGTAAAGACACAGAAAAACCTAAGTGCTGCACTGTGATGACTGAGTAATATGGAGGCAAAACTAGAATAAACCATAAGAGAAGTTCACAACGGAGCAGTCAGCAGCAGCTTGGAAATACCATGGAAACTTGAGCAAGAAAGCAAAGTGATGAAAGCACTAAAAAACAATGAATTAGCACAACAGGTTTAAGAATGTGAAAAGCAAAAACTGTAAACTCCCAAGTCTAGAGAGTATGAATGGAGAGGAAGATTCAAATACTTCAGCTACCTGGTTGGCTGCTTCAAGAATCTACAACATGTGATTTGTGAAATTCCCATAGCTCATTCTGTGATGCTCAACTATTACACATGATTCCTTCGGGTGATAAAATATATTAATTTATAAGGTTATTTGTATTTTATGAGTGTGTAAATTCATTAATAGTACATTTTCAAGAAATTGATCTAAATAAATGTTTCTCCTTGACATTTGAAGGAACCTCACTTTGATATCAGCTCCCCATTAGTGACTTTTAATAATTTAGAGATTGCTGCAGTTATTGCAAAAGCATGAAATCTCAAATATTGGACAGAGTCAAGTCACATAGTCTGAATACACTAGTTATCAAAAAGAAAAAAAAAAGGAAAAGAAAGCACTTAAAAATATTACTTCACTCACTTTCATGGAATTCTGATAGATGAGTTAAACTTCACCTAAACTATTAGATGAAAAGAGGTAAAATTGATCTTAACAGAGGTGAAAAAGTAGATAAAAAGTATCATTACTTTTGGAAATAGTCAACCAGATTTGCACTCCTTCTTAACCATTCTGTAGTTTTGTCTTTAAATCTATCATCAACTCTTACTCTACCTCCACTGCCTTTAGATTAAGCATTGTCTAGAACTATCACTCACAAAGCAGATAGCTATATAGAATCAAAGAACTAAGAACATAAATGTATGCCTGTGGAAAGGTTAGTGATTATAGAGCTTGAGAAAATGTGCCTATTTAAGTGAACAGAATCCTTCTTTGTGAAGAATGCATGGGTTAAAACCAAAGCAAATACCAAGAAGAAAAACACAATTCTGGCAAATACAGAGAAACATTTCATGACTAACTGAAGGTAGTCCTGAAGTGAAGCCTCCAAGGGAATGAAAACTGAAATCTGAGAACTGTAGAGAAGAGCGAAAGAAAAAGCAGAAAGGGGACTAGGATGATTGTCATAAGCAAGCACTGAGGTTCACAGTGTTCTCTCTCAATCCTGCCTGGACAGGCTGTGTAGATCCGTCAGCTGCCTTTAAAGCTTCAGGGACAGCTCAGATCATCTCAGAAAATCATTTTGGAAGGAACAGCTGGGCTCATGGCTATAGCTTCCCAAGCATTTGGTATTTCAAAGAGCTCTCATGTACAACCTTGCTGGATTCATGTCAATGTATGGCAAAACCAATGCAATATTGTAAATAAAATTTAAAAAAATAATAAATTAAAAAAATAAAAGAAAAGAAATCAAGATATTTGATACAGAGAGAGAAAAAAAAGGCACCTTAGAATATATTTTCATAAACAGATTGTCCCCAGGTTACTATTTCAAAATATGCTACATATTGTGAATTAAAGAAATTAACAGTTTTATAAAATATTTCTTGACTTTGTTTTCTCACTTTTCATGGCATCCTATAATTTTACATTTATAAAGATAGAACATTTTTCTCAATCTTGGAAAATAGTCATTAGGCAATAAATTTCTATTGATCTCTTAACTTTTTAAGACTCCATGAAACTTGCTTAACTGTATTTAAATAAACATTGGAATATGAGAAACATAATATTTGAATTTGATATTCCAAACACAAAGTAGTAATTTCCATACCCTATATCAAACTTGAACAGTGTTTAATATTATAGATTTCATTCCTGAGAGATTCTTTCACACAGACTTTTATTCTCTCGTTACTCTACACTGTAGAAAATACCAAACCAACAACATGTGAAATCTCTACTAGGGTGCAGCTTTCTCATCATTTTTCTAACATTTACTCTAGACTCTTGTGCAGATGTTCTGGATCAACATCTTCATTGTCCTACTTTAGGGTTTTTTTTTGGCTATGAAAGATTTCTGAACGAAGAATAATTAAAATGCCATAAGACTACATTGTTAAGAGGAAAATGTGGGTTGTATTTCTTAACACACTCACCACACAACAAAGAGCCTGCATAAGGTGCATGATTATACTAATGAAACACCACTCCACCTATGCTATTATTTTCATCCAGCTCAAAAACTGACCAGATATAATGTGCATCGCATTTAAAGAGCTATGTGGCTGTAATCTGCTTTGAGAAAAGACAGAAGGCAATAGTCTATGAAAGACACAACCTCTATGAGCTGCCTACTGTGTCTTGTATTACAGCCCACTGCCAGGTAAAATTGCCTTAGATTAGAAGCTCCTTCTGAAATTTTTCTTGGGGACATGGAATTGCCAGGTAAGCAGCAATGAGTTTATTTTTTGAAAATTTTTGGTTAAGAACAGGGACAAAAAAGTAAAAATAATGTTAGTGGATTCCATTTTCATCAGGCTATGAAGGCTAAAAATTACAAAGGGGAAGATAAATTAAAGAGAGTAAAATGAAAGACAATGCTTCACCCACTGGGACTGTAAAAGGGGTCTCCCATATGCCGACTTTTCAGGCTCCAAATACGTCCTCCTGGGCTTCGTATCCTTGTATTTGAACTACCTTCTTCTACCTTCCAAGTATTTGTCAGAAGTTCACTTAAAAGTTCTAAACAAGCATGCAAAACATAACATGTTTTAAACAAAACATGTTTTTGTTTTGTTTAACAATTTTTATTATGATTAAGAGTACTATCATAAGTGAAATTTTAGATAAAAGGTATCCACTGCTCTTAGGGGTTTTGTGTTGAGTTGCCAATCTTTGACACTTGGAGTTGTAACTGAATATATGAAACAAGCACTTCATTTTATGTGACACTCTCCCTCACCTTCCTCTAAAACTCTTTTTAGTGTATTGCATGCACTTCTTTTGGTGAGAGGGTGACAGGCAGGAAGGCCAGGGGTCTCCAAACAGAAGAAAAAGGCTGCAAGTGTCAGACATTTTTATTTCTCTTAAGCAGCAGGAGAAAACAAACTAGCGATATTATTTTCCTTCTCTATACATATTTAAAGGGAGGTTTCTCTTAAAATACTGTGTTGCCATAATGACACCTGGTTTCACCTGAAGTTAATTATTCTCAAACATTGAGTTAACCAATGCATTTTTCTTATGGAAATGTTTGTCTTAAGCTATGTTAATGTTCTATTCATTTACCCCAGATTCTGTCTTCAAGTTGGTTCTGCCTAATGGCTCAGAACCTACTTGACAAACCAATATGTTATACTCAGATATTGTTCCCCTACTCTATATAAACAAAACTATTTGTATGGTAATCTGCCCTTCTACAAGATTCAAGTCAATCGTATCTTGGCCCAGGATGAATCATCTGGTGCCAAGATTATCCCAAAATGCATTTTATGGGTAAGGGTCCTGGTGCCATTCTGAGTTGTAAGACATTCCTTTCTTTCATTAACAGACTGCTAGTGACTATATAATATCGAGCTGAAGACTAGGAGGGGGGCACTCTTTCTGCCCCCTTCTGATGCCTATGTCAGAAGCTTTCTCTATGTCCTTTATAGTTTAATAAAACTTTATTACACAAAAGCTCTGAGCAATCAAGCCTTGTCTCTGGCCCTGGATTGAATTCTCCTCCGGAGGCCAAGAACCCCAGCATCTTTTCATTAAGCAACAACACTTCATTGGTAAGTCATGTCACAAATGTGTTAGTGCAACTCCCTCAGGATTTGGAATCAGACCTGGATTTATTCTGCTTTTGTCTTGCTGAATGACTCGGAAAAGTTTTTTAAGCCTCCATTTTTCTCATATGTCAAATGGCAATGATGCTACTGTCTCCACTAGGGTGTGGTGAAGTTCAAAGGAGGTGAAAAGATAAAATGCTGAGCAATGGATTTTGTACATAGTAGATTCACAATGACTTTTAGTTCTCTTTGCTTCTACCTCTTTCTCTTTCAGTCTCTGATTTTTGTCTAAATCAACAAAAATATAAACTCCATGTCACAGTTAAGGTATAGGGACTCTTCAGGTTTCTATGGTCAGTAGGGAATCAACCATTTATAAACTCATGGTCTTATATCAGAAGTCAGCAAATCCAGCCTGCAGGCCAGACCCAGCCCACAGGTTGTTTATGTGAAGCCCTCAAGCTAGGAATGCCTTTTACCTTTTTAAGTGATTGAAAAGAAAAGTCAAAAGAAAAGAAAATTATATGAAACTGAAATTTCAGTGTTCATAATGAAGTTTTATTGGGGCAAATTCATACTCAGTTCTTTATGTACTGGCTATGGCTACTTTTATGCTATAAAGGCAAAGCTGAATAGAAAAGAGACAATATGGGCTGCAAAACCTAAAATATTTACTGCCTGGCATTCACAGAAAAAGATAGCTGACCCCTGTTTTAGATTGATACTAACAGAGAACTGAATCAAAATGGCTCATGAACAAGTATCCCAGACTTTGATGCAAATTTCCTGAAGCCAAATAGTCACTGTAGTACTAACAGTAGTTTTGTGTATAATAAACCCTAAGTAAAGCAGAAAAGCATGAGTGGAAGAATTGGGAGACTGGGATTGACATATATATATATATATATATATATATATATATATATACACACACATATGTGTGTGTGTATATTTATATATACTGTTAATACTATGTATAAAACAGATAACCAAAAAGAACATACTGTAGAGCACAGGGGACTCTACTCAGGGGTCTATAGTGACCTAAATTGGAAGGAATTCTAAAAGGGAGGAGATTACATGTATATGTATAGCTGATTCACTTTGCTGTACTGTAGAAACTAACACAACAGTGTAAAGCACTATTTGGATGAGATGGTTGGATGGCATCACCGACTCAATGGACATAGGTTTGAGTGGACTCCGGGAGTTGGTGATGGACAGGGAGGTCTGGCGTGCTGCAGTCCATGGGGTCGCAAAGAGTCAGACACGAATGAGCGACTAACCTGAATTGAACTGAACTGATATTCCAATAAATTTAAAAAAGCCCTAAATAGATACTTTTAAACATATAAAAGAAAACAATTAGATAAAGGACATAGGTCCAGTGAGAGGTAAATAATTTCTAACCTTCATTTATTAAAATTTCACTTAGAATACACTTAGGGAATTATAATACTTGCAGAAATCACATAGAATATTAAGATACCATAATTAAATTTCTGAGAAACTCATAATTTTTAAAAAGCAATTTTTAAGCTTAACATAAATCCAAATTTTTAAGTGGTAAGTGAAGGAACTTGGCATCTAAGTTCCACATCTAAAACTTTCTTGGAAGGTTGATATAGTAAATTTTATTGTCATTAAAAATGCATAATCTGAAGGAGTGAGTATAATGAAGTGACATTTAAAGATACTTGAAAACAATTTTCTCATTTGTCCCTGGCTGCTCTTAGGCAAAAATAAAATGCATATTTTAAAGGCTCAATAGCCATAAGCAAGGTACTCTCTTTCTAAAAGAATTTTAGTATGCACATTGTCTTGACAAGTTTTGTTCTTTTAAAAATAAATTATAGCTATGATTTTATTTTTGGCTATCATATATGTCTTCATAAAAAAATTAGTACCTTAAATTAGTGCTCCTAAAACCTGAATGTGCTCACATATCATAGAGGATTCTATTACAGATGCAGGAATGGATTCAGTAAATCCCAAGGGATGTTCACCATACAGTGAGTAACAAAGTCTAACCAATACTGGTTTCCAGCACACACACAAAATAATAGCATCACCTTGCTTGAAAATTTATAAATTTTCCCTTGTACCTGGCATAAATTCAGTGTAAAATTCCTTCCTTTGGTGATTAACCTGGAGATTTAAACAAAGTATTACACTTGTTGATATTTTAAAATGTTAATCCTTCTATAAAGGATTAACTTTGCTTTACAGTCCAGATTTTTATCAACATTTTTATGTCCCTCTATTGTTCTCAGGATTGACCACATCCACTGTACTTTTTATTGAGATTATAATTGACATATAAAATTATTTTAGATTCTGATGTACATCATAATCATTGGCTATAATTATGTATGCTATAGTTATGTATATTGAGAATTTATCACAAGAAGTCTAGCTAACATTCATCACCACAAATAATTACAAACTTTTTCTTGTGATGAGAACTTAACAATAATCCCTATGCTATACATTACATATCCAGAATGTACTTATTTTATAATTGGAAGTTTGTATCTTTTGACCACCTGCAGCTATTTTGCTCACCATCTGAGTTTGGTCTTTTTATATATATATATATATATATTCCATATGTAAGTGAGATCATACACTATTTGTCTTTCTCTGTCTGACTTATTTCAGTTGGCATAATGCCCTCAAGATCCATCCATGTTGTCAGAAATGAGAAGATACCCTTCTTTTCAACTGCTGAATAATATTGCATGCTGTGAAAGTGCTGCACTCAATATGCCAGCAAATTTGGAAAACTCAGCAGTGGCCACAGGACTGGAAAAGGTCAGTTTTCATTCCTATTCCAAAGAAAGGAAATGCCAAAGAATGCCCAAACTACCGCACAATTGCACTCATCTCACATGCTAGTAAACTAATGCTCAAAATTCTCCAAGCCAGGCTTCAGCAATACGTGAACCGTGAACTTCCTGATGTTCAAGCTGGTTTTAGAAAAGGCAGAGGAACCAGAGATCAAATTGCCAACATCCGCTGGATCATGGAAAAAGCAAGAGAGTTCCAGAAAAACATCTATTTCTGCTTTCTTGACTATGCCAAAGCCTTGGACTGTGTGGATCACAATAAACTGTGGACAATTCTGAAAGAGATGGGAATACCAGACCACCTGACCTGCCTCTTGAGAAATCTGTATGCAGGCCATGAAGCAACAGTTAGAACTGGACATGGAACAACAGACTGGTTCCATATAGGAAAAGGAGTACGTCAAGGCTGTATATTGTCACCGTGCTTATTTAACTTCTATGCAGAAGTACATCATGAGAAATGCTGGACTGGAAGAAACACAAGCAGGAATCAAGATTGCTGGAAGAAATATCAGTAACCTCAAATATGCAGATGACACCACCCTTATGGCAGAAAGTGAAGAGGAACTCAAAAGCCTCTTGATGAAAGTGAAAGTGGGGAGCGAAAAAGTTGGCTTAAAGCTCAACATTCAGAAAACGAAGATCATGGCATCCGGTCCCATCACTTCATGGGAAATAGATAGGGAAACAGTGGAAACAGTGGCAGACTTTATTTTTGGGGGCTCCCAAATCACTGCAGATGGTGATTGCAGCCATGAAATTAAAAGACGCTTACTCTTTGGAAGAAAAGTTGTGATCAACCTAGACAGCATATTCAAAAGCAGAGACATTACTTTGCAGACTAAGGTCCGTCTAGTCAAGGCTATGTTTTTTCCTGTGGTCATGTATGGATGTGAGAGTTGGACTGTGAAGAAGGCTGAGTGCTGAAGAATTGATGCGTTTGAACTGTGGTGTTGGAGAAGACTCTTGAGAGTCCCTTGGACTGCAAGGAGATCCAACCAGTCCATTGTGAAGGAGATCAGCCCTGGGATTTCTTTGGAAGGAATGATGCTAAAGCTGAAACTCCAGTACTTTGGCCATCTCATGAGAAGAGTTGACTCATTGGAAAAGACTTTGATGCTAGGAAGGATTGGGGGCAGGAGGAAAAGGGGATGACCGAGGATGAGATGGCCGGATGGCATCACGGACTCGATGGACGTGAGTCTGAGTGAACTCCGGGAGATGGTGATGAACAGGGAGGCCTGGCGTGCTGCAATTCATTGGGTCACAAAGAGTCGGACACGACTGAGCGACTGAACTGAATTGAACTGAACTGTATACACATATCACATATTTTAAAAATCAATTCACCTATTGATAAACATCTAGGTTGCTTCCAAGTCTTGACTATTGTTAATAATGCTGCAATGAACATGGAGGTGCAGATATCTTTTTGGGTTATTGTTTTCATTTCCTTTTGATAAGTACCTAGAAGTAGAATTGCAGGATCACATGGTAGTTCTGTTTTTAATTTTTTGAGGAAATGTCACACTTTTTCCCACAGTTGCTGCACCCACTAATTAACATTCCCACCAGCAGTATATAGGAATTCCCTTTACTTCACATTCTCCCTAAAACTTGTTTGTTTGTTTGTTTGTTTTTTGATAATAGTCATTCTAACAGGGGTGAGGTGACATCTCACTGTGGCTTTGATTTGTGTTTCTTTGATGATTAGCCATGTGAGTGCCTTATCATGTGCCTGTCAGCCATCTGTATGTCTTCTTTGGGAAAATGTCTACTCAGATCCTCTGTCCATTTTCAATCAGCTGGTTTCTTGATGACAAGCTGTATGAGTGCTTTATACACTTTGGATATTATACAAGTTGCCATATACCTACAGTTTGAAAATATTTCCTTTTATTCAGGAGGTTGCCTTTTCATTCTGTTGAAGGTTTCCTTCACTGTGTAGAAGCTTTTTAGTTTGATCTAGTCCTGCTTGTTTAATTTGGTTTTGTTGTCTTTGCTTTTAGTGTCCCAGTATATATATTTGGTGTGGACCATTTTTTAAGTCTTCATTGAGTTAGTTACAATATTGTTTGTATTTTATGGTTTGATTTTTTGGCCATGAAGCATATGGGACCTTAGCTCTCTGGTTCAGTTCAGTCACTCAGTAGTGTCCGACTCTTTGCAACCCCATGAACTGCAGCATGCTAGGCATCCATGTCCATCACCAACTCCTGGAGTCCACCCAAACCCATGTCCATTGAGTCGGTGATGCCATCCAACCATCTCACCCTCTGTCATCCCCTTCGCCTCCTTCCTTCAATCTTTCACAACATCAGGGTCTTTTCAAATGAATCAGATCTTCACATCAGGCAATCAGGGATCAAACGCACACCCCTTTACAAGAAGGCAAAGTCTTAACCACTGGACAATTAGGGATGTCCTTATATTTCTCATTTGCAAGAAAAAATGAGAAATTTGGACAATGGAAGTGATATGTGGGTATGGTTTCATTGGTTATTATTAAAATCTGCTTATAGAGAAAGATAACTTTTAAAATGTTTATGAACAATAGCTTTAGTCCTAGAATCTTTACTAATTCTTATTAAACATTAATGGAAAATGAAACTTTGAGAAAGACACAGTGTTTTGAAAACAAAAAAAATCTAATAGGAATAACTCCCCAGTATGATCCAATGATCTTATAATAACCACTGTCACAGAGAGAAAAGGTTTTACAGTCTCCATCTAAAACAAACAAACAAACAAAATTCAGTGGCTCTCACTGCCTATGGAACAAAGCTCACAGTTTTTAGCACAATAGACAAATCCTTCCAGATCTGACTCCTCTCCCCCTCACATCCACCACCATGCAACTACCTCATCATTCACCCTCTCACTCCATGTGCCAATCTTGTTTGTCCTTGTGCTGTGCTCTTCACCTCTGTTGTTGTTCAGTGGTTCAGTCATGTCTGACTCTTTGTGACTGCAAGGACTGCAGCATGCCAGGCTTCCCTGTCCTTCACTGTCTCCCAGAGTTTGCTCAAACTCACGTCCATTGAGTCAACAATGACATCCTACCATTTCATCCTCTGTTGCCCCCTTCTCCCCTTGCCCTCAATCTTTCTCAGCATCAGGGTCTTTTCTAATGGATCAGATCTTCACATCTAGTGGCCAAAGCATTGAAACGTCAGCTTTAGCATAAATACTTTCAGTGAATATTCAGGGTTGGTTTCCCTTAGAATTGACTGGCTTGATCTCCCTGTTATCCAAGTAACTCTCAGGAGTCTTCTCCAACACCATGGTTTGAAAGCATCAATTCTTCAGTGCTCAGCCTTTTATGGTCCAATTCTCACATCCATAAATGACTACTGGAAAAACCATATCTTTAACTATATTGACACTCGTTGGCAAGGTGATATCTCTGCTTTTTAATATGCTGTCTAGATTTGACATTGCTTTTCTTCCAAGGAAAACTGTCTTTTAATTTCATGGATTCAGTCACCATCTATAGTGATTTTGGAGCCCAAAAAAATTAAGTCTGTCACTGTTTCCACTGTTTCCCCATCAATTTGCCATGAAGTGATGGGACCAGATGCTATGATCTTAGTTTTTTGAATGTTAAGTTCTAAGCTGGTGAGTTTTTCAGTCCTCTTACATGTTCATAAAGAGGCTCTTTAGTTCCTCTTTGCTTGCTGCCATGTGGGTGATGTCATCTGCATATCTGAGGTTATCATCTCATATCATCTTGAGAGGGTAACAGGCAGGAAGGCCACGGGTCTCCAAATGGAGGAAATAGCCTACAAGTGTCAGACATTTTTATCTCTCTTAAGTGGTAGGAGGAAACAAACTAGGGATATTTTTTCCTTCTCTACACAAATTTTAAAGGAGGTTTCTCTTAAAATACTGTGTTGCCATAATGACACCTGGTTTCACTTGAAGTTAACTATTCTCAAACAGAGAGATAACCAATGCATTTCTCTTATGGAAATGTTTATCTTCAGCTATGCTAATGTACTATGCATTTACCCCAAACTCTGTCTTCAAGTCAGTTCACCTCTTGGCTCAGAACCTACTTGACAAACTTGAGTATGTTATATTTAGATATTGTTCCTCTAATCTATGTAAATGAAACTATTTGTATGGTGATCTGCCCTTCTTCAAGATTCAAGTTAATCATTTTATGGCTCAGGATGAACCATTTAGTGCCAAGATTATCCCAAATGCATCTTATGGGTGAGGGGATTGATACCATTCTGAGTTTTAAGACATTCTTTTCTTTCATTAACAGACTGCTAGGGCTTCCCTGGTGGCTCAGAGGATAAAGCGTCTGCCTGCAATGCAGGAGACCCAGGTTCGATCCCTGGGTTGGGAAGATCCCCTGGGGAAGGAAATGGCAACCCACTCCAGTATTCTTGCCTAGAGTATCCCATGGACATGGAGCCTGAGTGAGCTACAGTCCACAGGGTCGCAAAGAGTCGGACACGACTGAGTGACTTCACTTCAGTGACTATATAACATCCAGCTTAAGACTAGCAGGGGGGTACTCTTTCTTCCCCCTTCTGATACCTATGTCAGAAGCTTTCTCTATCTCCTCTACACTTTAATAAAACTTTATTACATAAAAGCTCTGAGCGATCAAGCCTCATCTCTGGCCCCGGATTGAATTCTTCTCCTCAGGGACCAAGAATCCTGGCGTTTTTGCGTGATTCAACAACAACCTTTCAATCTCTTATCATCACATATCACTTCTGTGGCTGCATATATACGTCTTTCTTTGTCTGAACACTCCCATTTTCCTGCAGATCTCTCACTTAGGGTTCTTGAAGACCAGCACTTTGTTTCCAGTAGGAGTCAGATCTTTTCCTTTCCATCCTTCTAATTCCTCTCTTACAGCACTTATGTGAAGTCTGGAATTATTTGCTCACAGTAAATTATGAGTGTCTCTGCTGCTGCTACTAAGTCGCTTCAGTTGTGTCTGATTCTGTGTGACCCCATAGACGGCAGCCTACCAGGCTCCGCCGTCCCTGGGATTCTCGAGGCAAGAACACTGGAGTGGGTTGCCATTTCCTTCTCCAATGTGTGAAAGTGAAAAGTGAAATTAGTATAAGAATAATCTCATCATGTTTATATTCCAATGCCAAAAATAGTGTATTATGACCTACACTTCATAAATGTTCATTGAATTGATAAATAAATGAAACAACGTTCATTTCTGTATAAAACATACTAGAAATGCCAACCATTCAATTATTTGGACAAGATGTAAAAGCTTGCTCAAAAATAGTCCCAGATAGAAACAGACAAGAAGACATGATGATTAAATCCAAGATTTCATCTTGGGACATGAAAACAGACATGGAAAAATGATGAAACTCAGAAAAAGTCTGCAGTGAGTAGAATAGTAACAATGTTAATTTTATTAATTTTGACAAAACAGCATAAAATTTACAATTATGTAGGACATTATATAGGGAAGTTTGAGTGATGAGTATATGTGAACATTCTTTAGTATCTTCATAATTTTTCTGAAAATCTGAAATCATTCCAAAATAAAAAGTCAAAAAAAAAAAAAAAATTCTGCTCAAGTCACAGTCTCAAGCCAGATAATTCTCATCTCATTCAGTTATTCAGTATATATTTATTTAAATGTTATAATAAAGTAGGGCCTCGAATGTATTTGCTGAACCACTGCTACAGGAATAACACAGCACATGATTACTCTGGACTTGGAAATCCTATCATTAAAGCCACTATGGAATTGGCCAGAGAAGGAAGCTAGTACTGTTACTAGAATGTCCCCTTTGAGTGGACACACCAGACAATAAGGCCTTTAGCTCATTACTAATTAGTACTAATCTTTAGTTGTCATTTAATTATTCCTTTAAGTAACAAATAACAATGATATCATGGAGAGTATTTTCTATATGGGTACAAAATAAGAAAATGTGGAAGTGCTAGTCACTGAGTTGTGTCCAACTCTTTGCAACCCCATGGAACACAGCCTGTCAGACTCTTCTGTCCTTAGAATTCTCTAGGCAAAAATACTGGAGTGGATTGCCATTCCCTTCTCCAGGGGAACTTCCTGACTCGGGGATCTTCCTGACTCATAGATCAAACATAGGTCTCTTGCATTACAGGCAAATTCTTTACTGTCTGAGCCATCAGGGAAGCCTGATATCAGTAAAACAAAAGTGTTTTTCACTCAGTCGTGTCTGACTGTTTGCAAGCCCATGGACTGTAGCTGTAGACACTAGGCTCCTCTGTCCATGGAATTCTCCAGGCAAGAATACTCGAGTGGGTAGCCATTTCCTCTCCAGGGGATTTTACCGGCCCAGGGATCAAACCTGGGTCTCCCATATTGCAGGCAGTTTTTTTACTGTCTGAGCCATATTAGCATTTTAATATGTGATGCATACATTATTTAAAATATTTATGTGTCTGTGTGTTTAAATAACTGACAAATAATTTGGGAGAAAATGAACAAGTAGATTATGGAATGACAAGGTGACTTTTTATGGTAAACACAACATAAGCATCTAAATAGCATGTTTATTATTCAATTTGAAATAATCCTGGTAAGGTTGCTCTTCATCAGAAGATTTTATAACTGCACATATTGTGATGAGTATTTATTTGAACCAATAAATATATAAGTAAGAATAAATAATAAGAAGAATCTCTGTTGCTCATTCATTCCACTTATCCCAGAATGTCTAAATTATGTCTGTATTATTAGAAACTCAGAAAATGTATGGCATCTAAACTGAAAAACTTCATGTAACCTTCATTACTTAAGCAACTACTTTCTCATTACTTAAGCAACTATTTTCAACTGTTTAAGAATTGTGCTAAAGTATATAGTAGAATTTCTGCATGTTTTAGCACATTTTGAAATTTTAATTTACTAACAGAAACTTCATAGTTATAACTGAGAATAAGTTTTTCTTTGGAAAAAAAATATAGCAGTGTAATTAAACCATGACACTAAATTCTAAATACTTCATTAAGCTGTATACTCATTAATGTAATGTGATAAATTATTTTCTGAAGTTCCGTGTACATGTGTAGTGACTGTAATGAGAAATTAATCTGAACAGTGGTTTTAGGATTTATTTTCAGTTCATGCAACCAAATCAAACTGTAATCAAACCCATGGATGACAGTATGTTGCCAGGAAACCATGCCATCCACTGATTTCAAATTTGCTTCTTTCCGGGAGTCCTCCATATTACTTTTTTTTTTTCAGATTTTATTTGTTTATTTTTTACTTTACAATATTGTATTTGTTTTGCCATACATCAACATAAATCTGCCACAGGTTTGCTTTAAATATATGAAAATTCCTAGCCAGAATGCTCTGTTTTGCTGACGAATCAACTGTTTGGCTCTTTTCTGCCCTTCCTTTATTTCTTTCCTACTTTTTTTTTTTTTTTTTTTTTGATACCTTTTATTATATTGTAGGGGGGAAAAAGTCATGGAGGGAAAGAAGATATCAAATTACCTGAGCATCTATTGAAAGGCAGATACAGTGTTAGCTCCTTCCACATATATATATGCTAAACTCTTACTTTCCTTTATATTGAAGCTTGCTCTTCCTTGTCATTGAGCTGCCCAGGCCAAGCGATTTTAAGTTATTTTGGACTGTTTGAATCCTTGTGCCTTCCCCCATGTATAGTTCTATTCCACTTTCACTGAATCTGGTGCATGGCCTAGCTCTGTGCACATCACAAGCATCACCCTGGGTCTGATCTGGACCATCACTTTTCCCAGACTCCTGAAAAAGATTCCTGACGGGTTCTCTATTTAGTTCATGTTTCTCCAGTTTATTTTCCATACTGCGTTCAAAAAACCTTTTAAAAACTTAAATATTTCTAATCACACTTGGAATAAAAATCAGAGCTTTACAGTAGCTTGAAATATTCTGCATGTCCTGGATAATTCTTGACTTGATTTTTCCTCATGACGCTTCAACCATTCTTGCTAGAACATTACAGAGCTTTCCTGTAGTAAAATTTTCATGTAGAAGGATCTTCCTCCAGACATTGTGGGTCTAACTTCCTAATTACCTTCTGAAATTCAAAATTTACCTTTTTTCTGACAACTTTAATCTACTTTATTTAAAATAGCAAACTTTCCCTTCCTGATTTCCTCCCAATCATTTTATTTGTTTTTCTGTTTTTTATAACTTCACTTCGCATGTGACTTAATACAAAAGTGTTTGTTAGTTATTGAACCATTAGAAAGTTATGGGCTTCCATGGTGGGTCAGGTGGTAAAGAATTTGCTTGCAATGCAGGAGACCCAGGTTCAGTCCTTGGGTCAGGAAGATCACCTGGAGAAGGGCATGGCAACCTACTCCAGTATTCTTGCCTGGAGAATCCCATGAACAGAGGAGCCTGGAGGGCTACAGTCCATGGTGTTGCAAAGAGTTGGACACGACTGAGCAACTAAGACTTTCAGTTTCACTTTCAGGAAGTTATAGCTCTGAGGACGGTGTTAGGATCATTCTTAGAGATAAAAATGTTGGGGACTTTGCATACTCTGGTATGTCCAGTGTCCAGAAGCTTATAACATAGTAGGTAGCAAACAAGTAACAGTTATTAATTTTGTAAATAAATGAATTAATATTTTCTCTTTTGATTCTTATACACTCTTATAAGTTGTTTCCTTATTCATGTAAGATACCAACTATCTTAGAAAAAGCTGGGATCACACAACATTAAAAAGGTAAAATTTAGTCTTTGTCACGAAGAGTGGGGCTTTCCAGGTGGCACCAGCCACGCAGAGAATTAGAAACATGTGGGAAGGGAAAACCATGTGGAGAAAAATTGTGGTCTTCCACCAGCAGCCAGAACCTGAGCCCCAGTGTGTGCATGGGGTCGCCTGCAAGTCTCCATGTCCAGCTGGTCTGTGCCATCCACCCCACAAGAGGCAGAAGAGAGTTGTTCCTGCCAAACTGGACACACATTCCTGACCCTCGGAATTGTGAGCAAAGAGCATCATGAGAGTTTGGAGCCAGTAACAGTCGGTGTGGTTCATTCAATAGCCATGTCAACCTCCTCAGACTGTCAAATATCATATCCTGGGGGTTTAAGCAACAGAAATTTACCTCCTCACAGTTCTGGGGACTGGAGGTCCAAGATCAAGGTGCTGCTGGAGCTGGTTTTTGGGTGAGACCTCTCTTCCTGGCTTGCAGATAGCCACCCCTTCCCATACTCTCCCTTGACTTCCCCTGTGTGTGCAGAGAGTTCTCTGGGTCTCTTCCTTTATGACATCAGTCCGACTGGATTTGGTTCCACCTTTACTACTTCATTTAACTCTAACCAGCTCTCTATAGATTCTATCCCCATATGTCACATTGGGCATCAGGGATACAATTTATGAGTTTGGAGGAGACACAATTCAATCCATATCAGCAGCAATAGAGAACTTATGTTGCACTAACATCTATAGAAGAGTTATTAAATAGCAAATATTCCCATTTCATATAGTAAATGCTGAGTGTTAATAGTCATAGGGAGGTTTAATATATGTGACATTGCTATCTCTTGTATTTACAAAGAACACCAATTCATTCATTTAAAATAATAGAAGTCAAATGTTTCTACCATTGTGATTGTGTGAGACTGGCTGAGTACCACTGATTTTTTTTTTTTTTTTTTAACTAGTAGTTCACTTCAGTTCAGTTCAGTTGCTCAGTTGTGTCTGACTCTTTGAGACCCCATGAACTGCAGCACGCCAGTCCTCTCTGTCCATCACCAACTCCCGAAGTCCACTAAAACCCATGTCCATTGTGTCAGTGATGCCATCCAACCATCTCATCCTCTGTCGTCCCCTTCTCCTCCTGCCTTTAATCTTTCCCAGCATCAGAGTTTTTTCAAATGAGTCAGCTCTTCCACTTTAAGTAGTTCACTTAAATGGATGCAAAAGAGAAATAATAAAAGTTACATGGTTCTATTCCCTTAAAACTTGTGCTCCGCTGGGTCACAACAGTATCTTATCCTATCACAGTTTGTCATCAGTTGAAGCAGCATAAATGACAGAAGAGACATTCAGCCAGCCTGGCCCAGAAATGCTTACACATCTCTTTCTCAGCAAATGACTTCACTATTCTTTGATTTAATATTTTGTGTAACTTCTCTTTGAGTCCTTCTCACCAAAGTTTTAAAATAAGATTAAAACACTTTCTCTTAAATACCGTACTTAAAAATACCTTGTGAGGCTAAAGGTATTAATGTACTGAGGATAACTGTGCTAATTTTCATTAGCATACTTGGAACCCCTTGATGAAAGGCTATAACTAGCCAAACATAGTATTATTTTTCAGAAGAAATGCTCATCATTTCTCGGTGCTCTAGCAATTTTCATTTGTTCCATTCATTTTACTCCTATGACACAGTTTTATGGGGGCAAAGTGGAAAATTTTAAGATTTCTTTATATTTTGAAATTAAGAAACATTTGTTTGTTAAAATGTTTAAACTGTGACTTGAACTAATCTGTAAAAATAGAATGTTTTAAAAGCTAATACTAAATATAACTTGGTATCTATGCTAAACTTCATTTCTAAAATATTTTTCTAATATTTTGCCCCCCAAAAGCCAATCACCTAGACTTTGCAAAGCCTTCAATGAGGAAAAGCTGCAATTAAAAAAAAAAAATGGATATAGTTATCCTTAATCTATGCCTGGAGAAGGCATAGGCTACCCACTCCAGTATTCTTGGGCTTCCCTAGTGGCTCAGATGGTAAAGAATCCTCCTGCAATGCTGGAGACCTGGGTTTGATTCCTGGGTTGGGAAGATACCCTAAAAGAGGACATGGAAACCCACTCCAGTGTTCCTGCCTAGAAAATACCATGGACAGAGGAGCCTCGAGGGTTACAGTCCGTTGGGTCACAAAGAGTTAGACACGATTGAACAACTAAGCACAGCACAGTACTTCCTTAATCCAAGTGATCTTAGAAACTCAGGAGCAAGTTGAAGTCATCTGGGACCCAGAATGCTTCCCATCCAACTAAGGAGACAAAGTTTTCATTCATTCACCAAATACTTATTGAGCACATTAATGAATGACAGGCCCATGTTAGGTGCTGGAAAGAGTATAGGGAGGGAGCAACTTTGAGTACTGCTCTAAGGTGGAGGTGGCTGGATAGAACAGATGTCAAATTTGGGAAGTCACAGGTTCACCATCCCTAATTAACTGATGTAGAGAATGTAGGGACTTTCATGTATACATAATAACTATAATGTGTTACAGTCAGCCATAGAGAAAAAAATGTTCATTTTAGGCATTCAAGTCTGAAGAGTGTTGAAATTTAAAAAAACAACTAAAATATAAACTGTAAACAATCCCATTCTCCTTTACTTTAAAACCTTAGATACTATAGTAATATACTAAGGATGAAATGTTTTTGGCCTTATGATGAAGAATCATTTTATAAGCCTTTTAGTATAAATTTAAATCTTCTAAAACCCTTTACTAGCTTTTAGAGAATAAGTAATTTTAAAGTAATTTTTAATTATGTAGAGCTTAATTTTTTATTTTGCTTATTTGGTAAAACTTTAATGATTCTCACACAAGGAATGGCATCTGGCTTCATCTCATGAGATACTCTGAGCAAAAGAGTCTGTACACTCATAAAATTATAAGAAAATTCATATTTATTTTCACTCATCAGGATTTCCTAGAGGGCACTACTTTTCACTATAGAATTTTGTATTTCCAATATCTGGGTCTTATTCTTTTAAGGAATAATGATTATAATGGCTAAAGTTCCTCCAAAAACCACTAAAATGAATTTATAGGCCATTATTGACTTTAAGAAACTTACATACACATGTGCATTGGTTATATAAAATCACTTTGAGATTATGATAAGGTGTGGGCTGATTATAGAGATGAAATTAAAGTCAAAATGTTTCATAAGCATAAGGCTATATTTTTCTGGAAGGTTGATAGTAGTTTTATAATCTGAAATTTCTTTTTCTTTTTTTTTAATTTCAACAGTCCATACTGGTAACTAACTGAAAACCAAAGTCCGTGGGAATAGAAAATTGATGATATCCACTTTAGATACATTTTACTGTTTTCTTCGGTGAGTTACAGTTTATGGAGGCAAGGTTGCAAGCTCATAAAAGGTGAAGCTGCATGCAAGAAACAATACTCCAGAAGTTGTCTAAGCCATGGTCAACATTTTTCAGAGACTGTCAGTGACTTGTGGTCATTATGGCTCAGCTGGTAAAGAATCTGCCTGCAACGGGGGAGACCTGGGTTCGATCCCTGGCTTGGGAAGATCCCCTGGAAAAGGGAAACACTACTCACTCCAGTATTATGGCCCAGAGAATTCCATGGATTGTATAATCCATGGGGTCTCAAAGAGTCAGACATGACTGAGCAACTTTCACTTCACTTCACTTGTGGTCATTAGTCTCCCAAAGATGGACCCTCAAGCATTCACACCTGTGTGTTCTCTCCCCTTGAATTGGGACTAAACCTGTGACTGCTTCAACTCTGAGACAAAGATTCTGTGAGAAGGCCGAGTCACATGGATATGCCCTCAATGCTGAGGACAGAGGGAAAGAGGTCATGACCTATGAGTGAAGAAGTGCTCATGGAATCCAGCCTCCTCTGAGTTTTGGCGAACTCCGCTCAGCTGCCATTGAGAAAGACTGGGACCTGGGACCCTTTGCTGCAGTGTTTGTACCTGGACAAATGTCTCCTCAAGCAACAAAATACAAATAGACTGCTGTTGCTGCTGCTGCTGCTGCTTAATCACTTCAGTGAGGTCTGATTCTGTGCAATCCTATGAACTGCAGCCTGCCAAGCTCCTCTGTCAATGTGATCATCTAGGCAAGAGTATTAGAGTGGGTTGCTATGCCCTCCTTCAGGGGATCTTCCCAAACCAGGGATCAAACCCTGTCTCCTGCATTGCAGGAAGATTCTTTACCATTGAGTCACCAGGGGAGCCCACAGATAAACCATAAGGGACTAAAAATAGCTGTATGATGTACAGTTGGGGAAAATTATGGACAAAAAATACAAAAAGACAAAAAAAAAACAAAAACAAAAACCCTCAGCTGCCACTTCTGAAGATCTGAGAGGAAAAGCAAGGTATTAGGAATAAAAAGCAGATTACCACACACACACCTGCACTCAGTACAACCACAGGGGTGGGCAAACCACCTAAGCCACCCCTGCTGACTGACCCCTGGACACAGCCCTACCTCTACCCCATACTGAAGAATCATCTTGACTCCCCAGCTTGACTTGTTCAGTCAGCAAGAGAATCTGTTATTTGTTCTTGCTCCCCACTGGAGCAGAGGGGTTCAAATAAAGTCTTGCATACATTTTTTGTCTGGCCTATGATAAATTTCTATTGACTAAGGAAGCCAAGAGCTCTGGTCTGTTAAATAATCAGACTGTACCTGAAGACAAGATCCCAGGCAAGAACCTCCCAGTTGAGCCCAGCAAACCCAGAACTATTAGAGATAATAATACATGGTTGTTTTAGCCATCAAGCTTGGGGTGTCTGTTACTCATAAGTCATCCGGAGGCTTATCTTGAAACCAGAGCTAGAACAGGACAACCCACTCCCCTAAAATCCATGTCCTGATCCCATCCACCATCACCTGCCCTATGGGTGTTACCATTTCCTCTGAATATCTATAGTGTTTATCACAACAAATAACCATTTGATATTAAGCAAATACTGCTTTTTATTGTTAGCTATTTAAATCTTCTTTATTGCTAATAAAAGAGCAGAAAATAACTACATCTTCATTTTCAAGATGAGCCAAAACATAGGACCTCCATCTGCAGTAGTGATGTATAAATCACAATGATATTTTAAAAGTGTTTCATTACCTTTAACTTAATAAACAATATATGTGAATGACTGTCTACACACCATCTGGCTAGGTTATGACAGTGGCTCCATTTAGAAGGCTTGTGAAAAGCAGGCTGTAGGACTCCATCCCTCACAGTTTCTGATTCTTGAGGCTGGAAATGTGGCCTAGGAATATACATCTCTAACAACTTCTCAAATGATGTTGATGCTACGGGTCTAGAACCACATTTTGAGAGCCTCGAGGCTAAAATGATCCCCAAACACTGTCTTCTAGGACTTTTTCAGTTCAGTTCAGTCGCTCAGTCGTGTTCGACTCTTTGCGACCGCATGAATCGCAGCACGCCAGGCCTCCCTGTCCATCACCATCTCCCAGAGTTCACTCAGACTCTCGTCCATCGAGTCTGTGATGCCATCCAGCCATCCCATCCTCGGTTGTCCCCTTCTCCTACTGCTCCCAATCCCTTCCAGCATCAGAGTCTTTTCCAATGAGTCAACTCTTCGCATGAGGTGGCCAAAGTAGTGGAGTTTCAGCTTTAGCATCATTCCCTCCAAAGAAATCCCGGGGTTGATCTCCTTCAGAATGGACTGGTTGGATCTCCTTGCAGTCCAAGGGACTCTCAAGAGTCTTCTCCAACACCACAGTTCAAAAGCATCAATTCTTCTGCGCTCAGCCTTCTTCACAGTCCAACTCTCACATCCATACATGACCACAGGAAAAACCATAGTCCCAGAAATTATAAATCAGGTAAAAGTAAGTTTGTCTACTAAGTTTCTCAGTTTCTCATCATGGCCTGCTCCACTTTGTGATTTCTCTGTCCTTTAAACCTCGGTAGGGCTTCTTCATTTAAGGTGTCCCTGACTTTCTATGTAAAGTCTCTCCCAGCTGTGATTTCCTCCAAACACACAGAACATGTCAAAGTCCACTGACACCTCCTACTTTTGGTTCATAAATACAGCATTAAATGGTCAAGTTCAAGTTCACTAGAACCAAGGAGAATAATAAATAGGGCACAATCAAAGCTACTTATAGACAATGGGACTACAAGTGGGAAGGATGAGTTTTTGCTTTAAACTATGATTTTATAAGTAATTTTTAAAGTACATTTTATAAGCAATTTTTACTTATAAAGATTTCCTAGAGTGCACTGCATTTCTCTATAGAACTTTGTATTTCCAAACATGTGGTCTTATTCTTTTAAGGAATAATGGCTGTAATGGGCTAAAATTCCTAAAGCATTTTATTCAAACATAGAGAAAAGATGTCTTGTTAGGGTGAGATGTTCAGGGATATACTTTTCACTGGACTAGATGTGTGCTATTTTAAGTACTTTACACATATCAACCCACCGAATCCTCATGATTGCCCTGTGTGGTTGGGACTGTTATTTCAGCACCCTATTGCACAATCAAGAAACTGAGTCACAGAGAGAATATTAATAGAACTGAGCTTGGACAGTTGGTCCCAGAGACTGGGCTCCTTGTGACCGAGCACAGGACTCTCTTTCAAGACAATGAGACAGTAACATTCTAAAACAGCTCCAGATGACAGCCAGAACCCAGATCTGTGTCTTTCTTAGCTCCATTCCTACTGTGTATGACATTTTTACCAATATAGTTGACAGGTTCACCTCTAAAATAGCTCCAAATTTGTAACATCTGTACCATGAGGCTAAGAAGACTGTAACACTGCATAGTTAAACCAAGTTGATCTATACCCATTATCCCCAAATGAACAGGTTTAGACATATGAAAACCACATAATCAGATCACATAAAAGTCAGTCTGCTTTGTTACTAATTTTATATGAATAACTGAATGTGGTATAGTAACAGATTATGGTCTGTTCACTTAATAGGTCCTGTATTTGATACCTAAGAATGTATGCATTGTCTCAGTGTGAAAAAGGACACACCTTTATTTGTATTTCTCACAGTTTTCAGTGTAATTCATATTATATCAGAGATTGAGAAATATTAGACATGATAACACAAAAATTATAAAATGTAACTATATATGGCACTTGAGGTTGTGTGGTAATACTAACAACTAATGTTATATATGTAGCTCTTGCAAAGTTATATTGATTTTGGTTTAAAGAGTTGAGAGTATTAATATTTCAAAGCTTACAGTTTATATCTAATCATAATAAAATTTGCTATATTTTATTAAGATGAGAACACACAATCATACCATTTATAAATTGTTGTCACCAGTATAAATTTATAAGGTAAAAACAGAATTATTTTGCATACAAAGAAAATATTATTTTATCTTAATTAGGTTAATTATATTCTGAATTATTAAAGAGAACAGCATTCTCCTTAAATAAAGCATGCTTAGCATAGCTATAGGTGGCATATTTTTACCTAATAAATAGAATGGAAGCTGAGTATCTAATCTGTCAGTGATTAAGCCTAAAAATGACTGAAGTAATTTTTATACTAATAAACATGTAATGAATATCTATGTGACATTTATTGGACTAGATGTTCAGCATTTAAAAATGAATGTGAATTCAGTAATTATAAGGGTGATGATGATAAACAATGCCTGGCACATAACAAGGATTCAATAAATAGTTTTTGAAGGATCAATAGATTAATTAAAGCTAATATTTTATAGCTTTTTAAAAATACCAGACAGGCACTGTTTTAAATACTTTCATGTATTAAAACATTTAATTTTCATAACAGTCCTACTAGTTTCACAGTTTTCCAGATGAGGAAATGGACCTTAAGGAGAAAATACATTCCACCTCATCCAGTTACCACATAGTACAGCTGATTTTCCAAGCCAGGTTTGTCAGCTCCAGCAGAAAAGTTAGGCTTGCATGCTGCAAAGTCTGCTAAAAACTGGCATGATGGTGTGATCACAGACATGCAAAAACATGCTCTGAAAGCAAAAAGGAGGTGACTTTTCTGACTCTCTGAAATGGAAAGTATTTTATAGCTGAGTTTCCTTTTTAGTTGGTGAAAAATGCAATCACTAAAGAGCAGGAAAAGAACATCCAGGGTAGGGAGGGAATGCCAGCATGATTGTCTATTCAGACAGTGATCAGTAGATCAATAAGTTCACAGCAATCAGAGTGAAATGACTCTAGTGAGACTTGGAAAGAGAAGTGTATTTGGCATCCAATCATTAAGGGACCTTGTGTACCATGACAAGGAAATTCAATTTACTGGGAAGGCAGTAGGAAATAATCAGTCAATTAAGGCATGATACTATCAAATTATCTTCTACAGAGTTAACCTGTTGACAGTCAAGCCTGGTCCTTGACAGAGATGAGTCCAGAGCAGTGAATAGTGAGGAAGAAAGGGAAAATAAGTGGTCATGATCAGGGATTCATACTTAATCTCACTGTGTGACTTGTGTCCTGGCCCATTTTTTTTAACTTTCAAGAAATGCAAATCATTTTGGCAGTTTACATAAGTAGCACAATCAAAATATTACCAGAGCAAAGAATACTTTATTCAAAGCTGCTAATGTTTTTCCTACTCTCTCACTTTCTGCCCCACCACCCAGTTAGTTTCCCCAGGCCCATTCCTTCCTTCAGCAAGTGCATTAAAGAGGAACATTCAAAGGCTGATGGTGGTCATAAGGTGAGCATTCCCCAGAGAAACAGAACCAACAAGAGATGTATATGTATGTATGTATATGAATGGGACTTGCCTGGTAATTCAGTGGTAAAGAATCTGCCTGCCAATGCAGGAGATATTGCTCATTCCCTAGGTTGGGAATATTCCCTGGAAAAGGAAATGGCAGTCCACTCCAGTATTCTTGCCTGGGAAATCCCATGTACAGAGGAAGCTGGTGAGCTAAAGTCCATGGGGTGTCAAAAGAGTAGGACATGACTTAGCAACTAAATAACAAATAAACAACAATGTATATGAATACACACACACACACACACACATATATATACACCTATATGTATATGCATTAATATAAATAAGGAGATATTTTATAATGACTTGGCACATGCAATTATGGAGACTGGAAAGTCCAAAATCTGCAGTGTCAACCAGTAGGCAGAGACTCAGGAGAGCAGATGTTGCAGATAAGGTTAAAGACAATCTACCAGAAAATTTCCTCTTGCTTGAGGAGACTACTATTTTTGTTCTATTCAGGTCTACACATGATTGTATGAGACCCATTCATAATATGAAGAGCAATCTGCTTACCAATTTAAATGTTAATCTCATTGAAAAAACACTCCAATTCGACACATGAAATTAACCATCAAAGTACTCATTCCTATTTCTATTTGATTCAGTACTATCCATTAAGTATCCATCAGAGTACCCCAGCATGATTGAAGATATTTTTCATCCTACTGGTATTTGCTACTGTTAAGTACAGTTTTGCTACAAGTATTCACCTTGATTGGACTTCTTTGATGGCTCAGTGGTAGAGAATCCACTTGCCAATGCCGTAGATGCAGGTTTGCTCCCTAGGTTTGGAAGATCTCCTGGAAAAGGAAATGACCACCCACTCTAGTATACTTGCCTGGGAAATCCCATAGACAGAGAAGCCTGGTGGGCTATAGTCCATGGGGTCACAGAAGAGTTGGAGAGGGACTTGGCGACTAAACATCATTCTGCTTGTCAGAGCATCAGATTCAGGGCTGTCTGTATTCATCTCCACTAGAATCCTTTATTTGCAAATAGCCTCTTGTTTGCTCCTTGGACTCTGTGTGTGTGTGTGTATCCATGAAAAATAAAGGTCTTGTTTTGGTTTTTGGAAGGCATTTTAAAGCTTCCTTAAAGACACTCCTATTCTGGAAATAAAAAAAATTAATAAAGTGAAAGGGAAACATAGACTTAAATTTCTATCAGGGAAATTTCCAGATTTAACATTCAGAAACATTGTACTACTTGTTTCAAAGACAGTAATTACTATCATGTATTGTGTTTTTCTCTAAAATACAGAAAAATGTCAATTACTGTCTTTGTATTATTATTATTAATAATACATTCATAGTATTTAATGCATACAAAGAGCACTAATCAAAAACACTATTACACTGGCCAGCATTTTCTGAACTCTTACTCTCTGTCTAGCACTAAATAAAGGCTTTCTGCTTTCTGACTGTGCCAGGGCATCCTTGCCAATTGGGCACTCTATATTATTTGCACTTAAGAGAAGCCTGGGATTGTAGACCCAAACATCAAAATCCTAATATTAGGCAATCACTTCCTCTCTTACTCAACACAACTCCTCTTCCACCTACCTCTCAGTCAAGGAACAACACTGAAGTGAAATCAACCCTGAAAAATGCAACGAAATAAAAAGTGGACTTCCTGGCTCGGGAATTGTTTATCGAAACCACCATTTTTAGCCACAGTGTGTTAATTAGAATGACTAAGCTTAATTCCTCCCCCTGGCCAATGCAAAGCAGGGAGGAAGATGGCTCTGTAGTAGGGCTTGATCTGTGGGATTCAGAGGTCCTAGAAACAGCTAGGCTCTCCAGTTCACAAGGGAGAAGCAGATAGGCATTGCAGCTAGCCATAGGCACAAGGTTGGAATTGTTCCAGGGCAGGTTGTACAGGTGGTCTCCAGAGTAATCACCAGCTTCTACAAGGGTTTTGACAAGAAACAACTAGGAGTGGCGCTCATGAGAGAGGATTAGAACTTTTGCACTGCCAGGAAAATGGGAGCACACACCCCATCATGACTGTACGCATAGCTGGTAAGTAGTATTTGTGTGTTCATATCCTATGCTAATGGGCTTCAGTTCAACATGTAATGGTGCTATTTCAAGTAAGAAAACGTAAGAGCAGCACTGCAGAGTTCAGCATGTTTTCTATGACATTTTCTACAAGTGAAAGCAAATTTGGTGCTGCAATAAAAATGTTTTAAAACATGTTCAAAAAGACATCAGTAAGCTTGGTGATAGGTTTCAGGGAAGAAATAATGCTTTTTGGGAACCTGATTCCTGACAGTAAAGCTGATATGTAACAGGATAACAAAAATATGTATTTTAATATTCTCCTTTTACAGAGTGTAAATTGTATTTAATGTAAAAGTGAAAATGATTTTCCTCAGGCTGGAAGTTCATCTTTCTATTATTTATCTTTTGTGATAAAAGTGGCATATGCTAGAGTCCATCTGGATGGGCAACAGACCAAAACATGAAACAGAAATGACATGAAACAGAAATATATGCTACATGCAAGGTGTTTTTATGACTCAGTTTTCTTAAATTTGATGCTATGTAGATTATTAATCAATGAATTTATCATTCAGTAAGTAAATGTACATTCAAGTGTAAAATGAAGTGGGAGAGGAAATGAGGCCATTAAATGGAACAGGAATCATTCAGCCCATAATATTTGTCAAGGATAATGGCAACAAAACTTAAGGATAATGGCAACAAACAGTCTCAATTATCTAAAATGTACAAGTACTATGTAAATAAACCACTACACAATAAACAGGACTTACAGTTTAAAAAAAAAAAAAAAAAAAAAAACAGATTTAGTAGGACCAGGAGACTAACCTGCTAGTCTGAGCCCTAGGGATACCTCCCATCCAGCTCTCCATTCAGTCAGTCATTATGTCCTTTATGTGACTTCCTCCAGATGGATTTTAGGAAGTTTTTAAGAGACCACTGAATGATAAAAGACATATTTTCAAACTTGAAAATTGTACCTTGCTTGAAAAAACATAGATCAAGCCCTGAGCCTTTGGAATGGGAGAACTGAGTCCAAGACCCTAGACTACTAGAGGAATAACTCTGAGGAGTATCAAATAGTGAGAACTCCCACAAAGGAAACCACTTGAATATAAGACATCACCCAACCATCAGTAGAACCTTGTACACAATGCCTCACCTAAACAACAAACAAAATAAAAATACAAAGCCAATCATCAGCATACAGGATTACTACCTCACTCAAGTTTGCCCATCAGAGGAAAAACAAACAAAACTCAGCACAAATCTCATCCTATAGGAAGCTTACACAAACCACTGAAACAAACTTAGGAGGGCAGAAACCAAAACGAACAAAGAATTCAAACTTGAAGCCTAGGAAAACGAGACCTCAAACACAATAAGTTAAAATAATAATAATAATGAAAAGGCAGAGAAATACTACACAAATGAAGGAACAAATTAGAAGCACAGGAATCCAAATAAATGAAGAGGAAATAGGCAAACTAAGTGAAAAAGAATTCAGAGTAATGATAGTAAAGATGATCAAAAACCTTGAAAAAAATGGAGAAAATGCAAGAATCAATTAACAAAGACCTAGAAGAATTAAAGAATAAATTTACAGAGACAAACAGTACAATTACTGAAATTAAAAATATTCTAGAAGGAACCAATAGCAGAATATCTGAAGCAGAAGAATGGATCAGTGAGCTGGAAGATAAAATGGTGGAAATAAATTCTGAAGAGCAGAATAAAGTAGAAAGAATGAGAAGAATTGAGGATAGTCACAAAGACCTCTGGGACAATCAAACCCACCAACATTCCAGTTATAGGGGTCACAGAAGAAGAGAAAAAGAAAGGGTATGAGAAAATTTTGTAAAGAATAGTGTTAATTTGATTTATAAAAATGAAAAGAAAAAAAAAAACACAATTGCCATTTCTCTAAGTGCTTTATTTACGCCAAAGCTTTTGACTTTGTGGATCATAACAAACTGTGTAAAATTCCTAAAGATTGGGAATATCAGATTACCTTAGCTACCACCTGAGAAATCTGTATGGAGGTCAAGAAGAAAAAAATTAGAACCAGACATGAAACAAAGGACTGGTTGCAAATTGGGAAAGAAGGACATCAAGACTGTATATTGTCACCCTGCTTATTTAACTTATATGCAGAGCACATCATGCAAAATGCCAGACTGGATGAAGCAAAAGCTGGAATCAAGATTGCCAGGAGAAATGTCAATAATGTCAGATACATAGATGACACCACCTTTATGGCAGAAAGTGAAGACCTAAACAACTTCTTGATGAAAGTGAAAGAGGAGAGGGAAAAAGCTGGCTTAAAACTCAACAATCAAAAAATTAAGATCATGGTATTTGGTCTCATTACTTCATGGCAAATAGATGGGGAAATGATGGAAACAGTAACATACTTTATTTTCTTGGGCTCCAAAGTCATTGCAGATGGTGACTGCAGCCGTGAAATTAAAAGATGCTTGCTCCTTGGAGAAAAAGCTATAACCAACCTTGACAGCATTTTAAAAAGCAGAGACATTACCTTGCTGACAAAGGTCCATCTAGCCAAACCTATGGTTTTTTCAGGAGCCATGTATGGATGTGAGAACTGACCTAAAGAAGGCTGAGTGTAGAAGAACTGATGCTTTAGAACTGTGATGTTGGAGAAGACTCTTGAGAGTTTCTTTGAATGCAAGGAGATCAAACCAGTCAATGCTAAAGGAAATCAGTCCTGCATATTCATTGGGAGGACTGATGCTGAAGCTGAAAGCTCCGATACTTTGACCACCTGATATGAAGAAGTGATTCACTGGAAAAGGACCCAGATGCTGGTATACAAGCAGGAGGAGAAGGGGACGACAGAGGATGAGATGATTGAATGGCATCACTTACTAAATGGACATGAGTTTGAGCATACTCTGGGAGTTGGTGATGGATAGGGAAGCCTGGCATGCTGCAGTCCATGGGGTCGCAAAGAGTCAGACATGACTGAGTGACTGAACTGAACTGAACTGAACTGAACTAAGTGCTCAGATATTCACAGGATAATACTATGTATGTAAACTTTCAATAAGCTTACCCGTTAATTATCACTGGTTATTTTATTTTTTCATAGCATGGCTTATTCTATATAATAAATCGTTTATTTTACCAACAAATGGAAATTGAGAGCATAACCGCAATAAAGATGAAGAAAAGTAAAAAGAATTCTCATAATAACAAATATTCATAATATTCAATTTTAAAGGCTCGTGAAATGTTGAGAAATAGTAACATAAGTAAAGAACACTTGACAATATAAATATGGAACAGAAATGAAGGATAGTATGTATTTTTCTACAAATTCTTGAGTGTCCAAAATTCTTGATTCAGTAGCTGTGAGACTGTCGGTCAGACATTAAAGTCATAGGTTAGGTTTCATTTATCTAAGGCAAACAAAGGGTCTATTCATATAAAGGTCAGAGACTGGGCAAACTTCAAATAGCAGTGAGTTAGTTTTTTATTTTCATTATTTTAAATTATCATCATTATCATAAAATGCTTGCTTTATGACCTTATGAAACCGTAAATAGGTCTTCATCATTTCACTAGTGGAAAGTGCTAGTGAGTCTTATTCACAACAGATAATAAAATAGCTTGATGTAAAACATAAGGGTTTGATTTATACTTTCATTTATCAAGCACTCAATACTGTTTATTTTGTCCCTAGTATTCCTAGTATTTAGAAATATGAACTCACTTTAATTCTCATAACTTTATGAGACACATGTGTCACATGCGTCATTTTACACATGAGGAAACTGAGTCACAGAGGTATTAAGTTATCTTATGAAGGTTCTACAACTAAGAGGCAAAGTTCAGATTCAAATTCTGTTCGTTTCCTCCAGACATGTTTTTAACTCTGTGATCTGTCCACATAGGATCACGTAACACACGAGAGATTCCCTCTAATTCTAAAGCATGAAGTCCCTATTATGCTCTCCCTGGACGCCAAACAGAATGCATGAGTAAGATGGTAACACAGAAGTCATAGGCAAATCCTTTACTATGCTAGGGGAACATCACTTCTTCCAACACTTGAATGTACTACAGTAGCAGTTTCATCATAAATGGTCATAGAGAGAGTAGTTTTATATTAAAACAAAACGTCTTTCCAGAATTTAAATTTTTGAAGCTTTGTAAACACAAGCTGGAATCAAGATTGCCGGGAGAAATATCAATAACCTCAGATATGCAGATGACACCACCCTAATGGCAGAAAGTGAAGAGGAACTAAAAAGCCTCTTGATGAAAGTGAAAGTGGAGGGCGAAAAAGTTGGCTTAAAGCTCAATATTCAGAAAACGAAGATCATGGCATCCGGTCCCATCACTTCATGGGAAATAGATGGGGAAACAGTGGAAACAGTGTCAGACTTTATTTTTTTGAGCTCCAAAATCACTGCAGATGGGGATTGCAGCCATGAAATTAAAAAACGCTTACTTTTTGGAAGAAAAGTTATGACCAACCTAGATAGTATATTCAAAAGCAGAAACATTCCTTTGCCGACTAAGGTCTGTCTGGTCAAGGCTATGGTTTTTCTAGTAGTCATGTATGGATGTGAGAGTTGGACTATGAAGAAGGCTGAGCATTGAAGAACTGATGCGTTTGAATTGTGGTGTTGGAGAAGACTTTTGAGAGTCCCTTGGACTGCAAGGAGATCCAACCAGTCCATTCTGAAGGAGATCAGCCCTAGGATTTCTTTGGAAGGAATGATGCTAAAGCTGAAACTCCAGTATTTTGGCCACCTCATGCGAAGAGATGACTCATTGGCAAAGACTCTGATGCTGGGAGGGATTGGGGGCAGGAGGAGAAGGGGACGACAGAGGATGAGATGGCTGGATGGCATCACTGAGTCGATGTACGTGAGTCTGAGTGAACTGCGGGAGATGGTGATGGACAGGGAGGCCTGGCATGCTGCAATTCATGGGGATGCAAAGAGTTGGACACGACTGAGCGACTGAACTGAACTGAAAAGTTACAGTAACAAATCTCTTTCATATTTTGTAACTTTGTAAAAAAAAAAAGTTGTGAATAAAACTGGGAAGTAAAATTGTGCTATGAGTTCTAACTGTACACCTTAAACACACAAGTTTCAGCCAGGAAACATTAATAGCCTTATACCACTTTGTGGAACTTATTTAGGAGTAAATGTTCTTAGGTTTACAGGTGGGAATAACTCCTATCTTTTAAAAATGTGACTATTTGTGCAAACATAGTCACAAATCTTTGACTCACTTCACAAATGTTTATTCACTCTATCTCACACCTGAGACTCCCTGTGCCCTGAAGCACTGCGTGTCCAGCAACTTCCTGATGCCAGAATCCTATCCTAAGAAACTCTTTTTGTTGTTGACATCAAAAGCACAAATCCTAAAGAATTCAAAGAGCTCCTTTGTATCAGAGAATATGTGTTCTTTGTCAGCTGTTACGGTAAGAGAGCTCACTGCAATTGTCTTCTTTGCCTGCTGCATACAGATAATAAACAGAGTCATCAGGAACCCCACACCCGGGAGCACTCCAGCCTCTGCTTCAGTCTCCTTGCCCTCTTTTAAGAGCCAAGTATCATCACCAGTTCTACCCTCATGTCATGCCTATTTCAATTATTTAACAAGGCTGCAGAGACAGCGGAGAAAATGAGCATTGAATAGATGTCATTTTTCATCCCCACCTGGAGGCTGTGAAGGCGCTGCAAGTGGCTCAGGGTGATTTTGTAGGAATGAGCTGGAGAAAAGTAATGCTCATGCTGCCGCTCCCCCTTCAGCAGTACCTCACACTGAGGGATTCTAAATCCGTGTTGGCATTCTCAGTGCTTCTTTTGTGCTACAAAGAATCAAGTTAAATATTGGCTAATCCACAGGTTTTAAATATCCTAATTAATAAAACATGGGTAGGTACATCTGCTCCTCCTCCCATGTTCCTACACACTTCCACATCAATAATTTTGCTCAACAACCTTTCTAACACAATGATTACAGAGCCACTAAATCAGCTGCACATTCATAACAATTTATAAAATCTATGCCAGGCAGGAATTTTAATCATCTGTCTGCCTAACTGAGCCCACAATTTACTGACCAGGGTGTGCCAACAATTACTATTTTCATTTAATAGTCAATAAAATGTGTTATTCAGTCTTATTTATTAATGCAATTATCCACAACATCTGTTTTAAACAAGAAAAATTAGTGTGAATTATGATAATTTTAATTGAAAGCAAATAATAATCTAGAAATTTCCTGGTTTTCATTATAGAAAATTATTTCAATACTATTAGTATACTCAGAGGAATTAAGTCTAAGCACATGGGACTCTAGTATTCAATTTAGACTCAAGAGAGCCTTGGAAAGTGGAAAAATAGAAAGAGAATTAGCCTTTCCACCCCTTCGCATTGTCCCTGTAGTGTCAAGCTCACACCTGCTCAAAATGCACTCCCCTTGGCTAATACAGATCATTCTGGGTAAATGTGTTCACGTGTTTAGTTGCTCAGTCGTATCTGACTCTTTGCCACCCCACAGACTGTAGCCCGCCAGGCTCCTCTGTCCATGGGATTTTTCCAGGCAAGATTATTGGAGTGGGTTGCCATTTCCTTCTCTAGGGGATCTTCCAGACCCAGGGATAGAACCAGCACCCCCTGTGTCTCCTTGGCAAGGGGATTCTTTACCACTGCACCACTTGGGAAAACTTATGTGGACAGGTTATTCATAAATTAATGTTTGTGACAGCTTTACCTGGAGCGCAGTTCTTTCCGCACTCAGGAATTAGCTACTGCACAGGTAACAACACAGGAAACAACTGAAATTACACTTTGCAAAAGAATCAGTTAGGACCCTGTCATGTTGTAATTGACATAACAACTAAACAAGAAAATGGCTTAAATAATTAAGAACATATATTGAATCACTTCATTGGAAAGTCATTTTGTTTTGAAGAAGTGTTGGCTTCAAGGAAGGATTGACCCAGCGGCTCAACAAACATCATGCAGAATCTATGTTTTCTTTCTTTCCTTCTGTCCTACCTATTTATAATCAGCTTCAGCACCCATAGGACTTCCTCGTCCTCTACAAGCACCAACCTTTTTCCTTACAATATCCAGTTGCAGACCTCATGTCCTCATATAAACCATCCAGAAGAAGAGAGCTAGTCTATTCCAGAGGTTTTCAGGAACAGAAAGGCTTCTCTTCAGTTCAGTTCAGTCGCTCAGTCATGTCCGACTCTTTGCAACCCCATGAACCACAGCATGCCAGGCCTCCCTATCTATCACCAACTCCCAGAGTTCATTCAAACTCATGTCCATCGAGTTGGTGATGCCTTCCAGCCATCTCATCCTCTGTCGTCCCCTTCTCCTCCTGCCCCCAATCCCTCCCAGCATCAGAGTCTTTTACAATGAGTCAACTCTTCGCATGAGGTGGCCAAAGTATTGGAGTTTCAGCTTCAGTATCAGTCCTTCCAATGAACACCCAGGACTGATCTCCTTTAGAATAGACTGGTTAGATCTCCTTGCAGTCCAAGGGACTCTCAAGAGTCTTCTCCAACACCACAGTTCAAAAGCATCAATTCTTCTGAGCTCAACTTTTTTTATAGTCCAACTTTCACATCAATACATGACCACTGGAAAAACCATAGCCTTGACTATATGGACCTTTGTTGGCAAAGTAATGTCTCCACTTTTTAATATGCTATCTAGGTTGGTAATAACTTTCAGCAGTTTACTAAAGGCTTTATATGTGCTTTGGTTCTGATGGAGTTAAGTTTCCAGTCCTGAGCCATTTTCTGTGCTCAGGGGCTATGAAAGGGTATTACAATGTATCAGTTTTTTTAAACCCATCAAGGCTGTCATGAGATGGGCAAGACTGGTTCTCTGAGCACTGTCTCCAGAAGGCAGAATGGATGGTATACAGTGGAAACAAGAGATGTCCACTGAAGGTGAGTGCCATTCTGCCTGAGCCAAACTGGAAGCCTGACCTCATGATGATGTTAAAGGTGTGCTCAGTTACTCAGTTGTGTTCCACTCTTTGCTACCCTATGAACTGTAGCCCACCAGGCTCCTCTGTCCATTTTTTCCAGTCAACAGTGCTAGAGTGGGTTGCTATTTCCTTCTCCAGCATGTGTGTTAAAGGAGTATCAGAAAAATAAATAAATAAAAGACTCTTATTTTTAAAATGAGATCTAGCAAAGTTACTTTCTGTACATTTACCAGTAAACATGACATTTTTCTCTAGGGGACAAACTTGAGATGTTAAGTGAGCTTCTTAAGGTTAAAAGGTTTTAGTGAAGCTAGGACTACATTTCAGATAAATTGAATCTCAGTTTAGTATCCTCTCTACCAAACAATTTCCAGCATTATTATTCATTTTTACCTTATTTTCTAAATTTTAATTAAATTAATTCTGGTTATCTTCTACAAACTAGATGCATTTAATATTCTATCTAACCTATGAGTCACGGACAGCTAACTCTCACAATAAGAAATGTAAACTCTGTCATTCAGAGGTTAGCAATTTTGAAGATTATATGAACTATTTTAATTCTAGGGATTGTAATGTTGTGCCTTGAAAGAAAAAATATATATATTACTAAATTCAGCAATATTAGAAAGAACAAAGAGCCTGACAGTCAGAAGGCCCATAATTTTTTCCCAACTTTACCACTCCCTGGTGGCTCAGGGAGGAAACAATCTGCCTGCAATGCAGGAGACATGGGTTCAATCCACAGGTCAGGAAGATCCCTTGGAGGAGGAAATGGCTACCCATTCGAATAACTTGCCTGGAGAATTTCATGGACAAAGGAACCTGGCAGGCTATAGTCCATGGGATTACAAAGAGTCAGACACGACTGAGCAACTAACACTCACTTTCACTTACCACTAACTACTCCTATGACATAATCAAGCTATTCATTCTCTGTGAGATTCAGCTGTGGAATTAACCAGAATAAATTTTAAGGGGATTTCTAATTCTGAAACCCCTTGATCCACAAAGTTTGGTTAAGCAATGTGAAAAGTTTGTGGTATGGTACCTTAATTGGAAAGAAACACACAGAACTTTGAAATTAGATTGGCTAATATCAAATTCGGAGAAGGCAATGGCAACCTACTCTAATACTCTTGCCTGGAAAATCCCATGGACGGAGGAGCCTGGAAGGCTGCAGTCCATGGGATCACGAAGAGTCGGACATGACTGAGCGACTTCACTTTCACTTTTCACTTTCATGCATTGGAGAAGGAAATGGCAACCTACTCCAGTGTTCTTGCCTGGAGAGTCCCAGGGATGGGGGAGCCTGGTGGGCTGCCATCTATGGGGTTGCACAGAGTCAGACATGACTGAAGCAACTTAGCAGCAGCAGCAGCAGCAATATCAAATTAGGCTCTGTCCCTGAGACTGAATGGGCTATTTAAATTTTACAATTTTCTACTAAAGATAGAAATAATAAATCTATAATATAGCTACTATTTCAAAATGAAGAATATTCCAAAATCCATACTTTTTTATTTCTTAATTTGCTGAAGTTCATGAAGGTATTGCCACATAAGAGATCAGCAGTTACCTGGGCTATTGTTGGAAAGACAAATAGAATATCCTAAAAAGGATATCACAGGAAGAAGGATGGAAAAATCAAAATATAGAAATATCATAATATTGTGAAAGAAGTGAAGGAAAATGCACATGTAAGCAAAAGTGTATTTGTTTTTCTTGGGGGGGCGGATTTTTATTTTCTCTCCCTGAAACCCTTTCTCAAGCATGGTTGCCACACGTGGTCAGTTTGAGAGTGAGGAAAGGTTAGACGCCAGGAGTTCCAGCCTCTTCTCTGACACAGCTCTATCAGAGGGGTAAGGGAGTGTGCTAATGAGGGCTGGGCAACATGCGATGCAGCTGGCAGTGACATTGGGCTATGATTCATCTCTACATTTGAAATACAACGGATCTTAGGGACATTTGATTATAAATGAGTGTTCTAAGGTGTATGTGTGACAGATTAACTAAACACTGGAATTTGCACTATCCTTAGATTTTCCTGTCATAGAGTATGAAATTCAATTACCCTTAAGGTCTCAGAATTTGATTCCGCTTGTAAGACAGATGTCTTATAGGCTGAGATCCCTAATGTGAGTTAATTGCAGCATAATAAGTGATGTTGCTGCTGCTGCTGCTGTCACTTCAGTTGTGTCTGACTGTGCGACCCCATAGACCGCCGTAGACCCCATAGACCCTATAGACCACCAGGCTTCTCTGTCCCTGGGATTCTCCAGGCAAGAACACTGGAGTGGGTTGCCATCTCCTTCTCCAAATAAGGGATACTAACATATGTTAAAAAGGAGGAAAAGAGTGGAGAGCCGAGAATGGGAGAAGAGCAGGCTCTCTCAGCAGCACCCCAGCCTGCCCATCTCTTCTCCTCACCGCGCTCTCGTGGCCTGCCCAGCCCACTACTTGCACGGCACCCAGAACACCTTCCACCACGGCCACCTCGGCTAGCTCCCGCTTGGACAAAGCCATCAGGCAGGTGCACATGGCCCTACCTCAGGGTGAGAAAGTCCGAGCTATGTACATCTGGATCGATGGTACTGCAGAAGGACTGTGCTGTAAGACCTGAACCTTGGATTCTGAGCCCAAGTGCATAGAAGAGTTGCCCGAGTGAAATTTGGATGGTCTAGAACTTTTCGGTCTGGAGGCTCCAACAGTGACATGTATCTTGTCCCTGCTGCCATGTTTTGGGACCCTTTCTTCAAGGACCCCAACAAGCTGGTGTTCTGTTAAGTCTTCAAGTACAACCCAAAGCCTGCAGAGACCAATTTATGGCACCCCTGTAAATGGATAATGGACATGGTGAGCAACCAGCACCCCTGGTTTGGAATGAAGCAGGAATATACCCTCAGGGGCACAGAAGGCACCTCTTTGGTTGGCCTTCCAATGGCTTTCCTGGGCCCCAAGGTCCATACTACTGCAGTGTGGGAGAGGGCAAGGCCTTTGGCAGGGTCATTGTGGAGGCCCATTGCCAGGCCTGCTTGTACGCTGGCATCAAGATCAGGGGCATGGTTGCCAAGGCCATACCTGTGCAGTGGGGATTCCAGATAGGGCCCTGTGCAGGAGTCGATGTGGGAGATCGTCTCTGGGCAGCCTGCTTCATCTTGCACCGTGTGTGGTCTTCTGAATGAACTGTCCATGAGCCCTTCCAGTACTAGTACCATGTGGAGTAGACTTGCAGCCTCAAAACTCCAAATGCTACATCTTGCTCCCATTCTTGCCCCTCTCAGTGTCTTCATAGCTATAACTCAAAAGCAGTTAATATCTGCTTACACCCAGTTAATATCTCTTGTTTCCTATGGTCAGGATTGAGGGGGTCAAGTTCTTAATCACTTCACAACCACCTACCTACCCCCACCCTTTTCTTTTTCCTATCATTGAAGATTTCTAGTACATTAGTTGGGGGTGGGGGGACATAACCACTGCTTCCATTTAATCAGGTGTGTTTGTCCAATAGGCATAGCTCTCCGGACAGAGAGCCCAGTCATTGTGAAGGGATGCAGAGGACTTTTCTGAGTGGTTGTTGAATGGGGAGTGGGGGGAAGGGTACTGGATTCTGTGGTTAGGTTAGGATTTCCCTTCTTGGTGGGAAGTTCCATTATTTATGAGTTTGTAACCAATTTTATATTAAAAGTGAGAATTAGGAGAGAAGAAAGGGTGAGAACTCAGGTAGGAAAACACCCTAGATCTGCTGGTGTGAGCTTCCCTTCCCTGGGACTCAATGCCCTCACAGAATCAGCATAAATGGATGGATAGCCCCACTTTAAAAGAAAAGATTCTCATTGTGGGATCCTCCATTTATAACACAAAGCAGAGTAGTATTTTTATACTTAAATATAAAAAGAAATTATATACATGGGTGTGCAGATAAATGTCTGTTTTCTCTTTAGGGAGAAAAAGCCATTCTGGTTACAGGGAACCCAAATTTGAGACAAGTAGTCTGCTTAGAAATTAAGGATCTCCTTTTGAGTTTGGTTGGGGATGGGGAAGGCTATGCTGGAAAAGTTGGCTGTTTGGGGTTGTTATTATCTCACTACCACTTCAGGGTTTCTCTCTGCCCTGCTTTCCCTTCTGGGGAAGCTGACATTGGTTAATTAATAGGTGGAAACCCAAGATAGCAGTAGCCATCCACTGAACCCCAGGTTTAAAAGACACACATGTACTTGTACACACAGGGTTTGGAAATATGAGTTGGTTGGTCAACTTGAGTATGTTACTGACAAGGGGGTATTGGGGTTATTTTCCAGTGGGACTATCATGTCACTAAAGCAGGCCTTTTGAGATATATATATATATATATATATATATATATATATATATATATATGCAAAACAGAAGTTAGATTTTAATCCTATTTGTAGGGTTTCTAAGTCTTTGTTTTACAGAATTGCTTGTTTGCTTCAGCTGTCTCCTCCCCATCTCTGCTCTGGAGGAGATGGGACAAGTCTGGAGTCTAAACAGTTATAATTTTGTATCTTTTTTGTATAATTTTGTATCTGTTCTCTAAATGTGAAATGTTCCCTTCTTTGTTAAGATTCCTGAGGAGTTTTTCTTTTTTTCTTTTATAATAAAAATAAAGCCCACCTTTATTCTTACCAAAAAAAAAAAAAAAAAGGAAAAATAATGAATGAATAGAAAAGTGAGTGGTCACTTAGAAAAGTATGCAAATGAGATTTAAAGAAGCTAAACTGATCAGCCTCTGCCCTCAATGAAAGAAGAGCTCTGGAGAACTTTGGAGAGCTATGGACCTAATCAGAGGGGTGCTTTTTGGCTTTCTGCAGATGTGGATGAACTAACCTGATTCCATGATACAAAGAAAAGTCTGATTACTAATTTCTAGAACTTTCTTGAAACATTCAGTCAAGTCCATCACTAAAAATATCTCCAAGTATAGATTGATACATTTGATTAACTGCATTGTATATAAACCTTCTATAATTTTGACTAGTCCATTGACTTTGTAAGAAAATCATCTCTGGTTGTGCTGATAAAACTTTGTGTCTAGAATCCAAGTCTGAGATACACTATCCTTTAAGCATTCAAGGACCTCCTGGAAGAATAATTTGCATCCTTCCCTTGAGCACTAATTGGAGAAGGAAATGGCAACCCACTCTAATATTCTTGCCTGGAAAATTCCATGGATAGAGGCGCCTGGTGGGAGACAGTCCATGGGGTAGCAAAGAGTCAGACACAACTTAGTGACAGACCATGCTCTTAAGCACTAATACCAGCTATACCCAAACTGGATGGAATATTTTATTTTGCATTTTGCACTTCTGGGTTTATTATCTAAGTAGATAAATAACTATACCGCACACAAAATGCATCAAAATGTATATTCATTATAAAGCTTAGGGTTATATTTATTATTTTTTAAGACCTTAATCTGTTTATTTTTTACAGCTTAAATCTTCTGAAGTGCAATAGTAACTAAGAAAGCGTTTCCACACTTTGTTTTCTTTAAATATGCCTTAAAACAAAAATTGATGTCAAGTTAATAGATTAGTTTATTTGAGATATTCTAAATTTCTAATAGAACAAGTTAAATTGACTCACATTTAAATTAGCCAAGTCTTAAATTTGAAATTAGATGGTTGGCCCCATATGCACATGTATCCTTTGGAAAACTTTAGGACAAGAAAAAGCGCATTAAGGAAACTTCAGAGAAAGAGCTATCTTAGTTGCTCAACCATCAGGAACTGCTCCCATGTGCATAAGATGCCTTTCCGTTTTTAGAGGGAATCAGCACTTGGAATTACAGAAATCATTATCTTGAATAGATTCTTTTTGCTTTCCCACACAAGGGCAGGTTTTTTCTTTTTTTAATTTCTTTCTTTTTTTTTTTTTTGAAGGATAATTGCTTTACAGAATTTTGCTGTTTTCTGGGCATGCTTTTTAATTTATCCACCTTAAATGACATTCACAACTTTTCTGGACCATCAAGACAAACTATTTAGTCCATCAAGACAAACTATTTAACAGCCCATGAGATTTAATGGTATGTTTCAAATATACTCTTAAAGAGATACTTTTAACTCCATCCAATAGAAAACCAAGATATACTTTAGCCTGAAATGTGGTTTCCTTTCTGATATACAGAACAACATCTCTTTTAAAAAATGTTGTGTAAACTAGGAGTTTCATTTATTTCTCTCACAATTAACCCAATTTGCTCTTAAGAATGTCTCCTGACTCACACTCTCACAAAAAAAGTGTGTTTGCCCCTGAAGAAACTAAGCTGCTCATAAATGGTTAATTTTTCAAAAGACATTTGAGAATTCAGAAGATGTGGCTTAACATCAATATCTGGATGAAGATTGTGGGTATTTTCATTTGAGATTGAGTAATTTTATTATTATTTCTAACAAGTTAAAAAAAAAAAAAAAGACAAGTGTGATTTATTTAAAAAGTCACATAAGCTACCCGAACTATATCTGACTCATGGCCAAGTAGACAGGAAATTGCTGGTGTTGACATAATGCCAAAGAAAGGTGGTGGGGGACTGGGATATAAACAGCATTTTCATTTCCAAATGTCATCCAGAAGTTGATCATTCTGGATATTATGCAAAATTCCACTCAATATTCTCATATGAAGTTTCCTTCCATACTATTTTAGGATCATCCAAAGAACCTAGATGATGAGTAAGCAGTGTGTATCTTTTACAAATCTCACTTTTAACATTTCAACACACATTTTCAGAATCAATCAGTGTCCCACACTCCCTACCTCACTCCAATAAACTTGAGATGATTATTCTGATGTTCTAGCAATCATACCACCAAGTCAAAGGACAGATACATATCACAGAGAGTATTTCCAATTAATATTATGCTGATACACTTCCTTACTTTGTAGAGATATTTCATTCTCAAAAATCCTACAAATAGGCCATGTGTCTATGGCATGGTGATGACTAGTGTAAAAGTGTCTACGTGAGTCAGACACGTCTTCTGATGTTTCCTGCAGGCTTTAGGCAGATCACAATCTGCTAACTCTTCAATGACATTTTCAAAATCAGTACAAAGTACAAAGAGGCTACACATGTCTTTTCCCACTTGAAGGTGATTTGAGCTCATTTCTCTGTCTATCAGGCTCTCCTTGGCACTCCAGTTCCTTTGGGTTTGTTTGGTTAATTGGTTGGTTTGGGTTTTGTTTCCCTGCCCTCTCTGTCTCCACCACCCATTCTTAAGAAAACAAAAAAAAACAAAAAAAAAACAATGAACATGCAGAGCTGGGAAAATCGCATTTTCCACCAAGTTAACGAGTCCTGAGACAACAGCTATATTGAGGGAGTAAGAGAATTATAAATTCTGACATTCCATCTCAAGACCCCATTTAAAGGAATGCAACAGCATTTATAATATTTTCACCCAATATCCTTCAGCTTGTTCAATCTCCTTAAAAAGCTTTGAAATAAGTTCCTGACATCTTTCAAGCAGTTTCACTTACAACAGATCCTGCTAGATTTCACAGCAAAATAAAGCCTAAATGGAATAAGTTGAATATTGTATTTTTCTAGCCCATGTAAGTTTCAAATATTTTTTAGTGAAGAAGAAAAAAATATATATATGAAAGAGACAACAAGCAAAAGTAATCCAAATACATCCCTGAGAATGGCTATGGAACCAGTAGATTGTACGAGGCAGGGGAGTGTTGTCCTAATTCGTGCTATATTGTCAGTAACACAGATGTCACTGCTTTTGGTTCTCTATCAACTCTGTTAAGAAAGTCATTTTCAAACATTCTAGCTTAATGGACAGTAAGCAAAATTAGCAGCCATCAACAGCCTCACTGTCTGAAAATGGATGACAGCAGTATCAGAGCCACCTGAGGGCAAAGTGACTCTGTTGGATTCCAGGACAGAGGCATAAGTGTTTATTTTTCAAGCAGCAAGTGCCCTCATGGATTTGGTTCCTCCACTCAGGAAGCAGACGTTACACTTCCTGTGTTCCTACTAGTCACCAGCCCTTCTCTTCCAGGGGACTGCCACACACTGGGAGGGGCTGCCCAGCTGCTCCGGAGCCCTGGCCACTCCAGGGTAAGCAGAGCAGTCTGGCTGCAGTCCACTTGGCTGTTCTAGTTTATCAAATCAAACCTCCTCTTACCTCGACTTCCTTGCTCTTCTCTTTGTTTCTTCCCATGGAACTTCTCCCATTGGCGGCCATCTCCCGGGCGGGGATTACGGAAATCTGGTGGAGGGGCATACTGGCAGGGCTGCAGGTGGCCAGTCCCTGACTGGATCCCTTATCTCTTCACTCACCCTGAGGAGCCCACCTGCACAGTTCATATCCTGGCTTTGCCAAGCTCAGTTCTAAACAAAAAGGGGAAAAATGGTGTTTGAGAAACTGTGCAGCAGAAGCCAGAATCTCTGGCCAAAAGGTCAAACATACTGAAAGGGAATCAAAAAGAAGTGCAAGAGTAAATAGTACAAGAGACTGCTGCATCTCAACAGGACGATTGACTGTACCGTTTTGTCACTGGAGCACTCCCTGTCCCCTGGAGGCATTATAGGAGACAATTCAATTTCTACGGTACCTGATAAATGTCACGAAAACCAAGGAAACCTAGGTCTCACAGGCCCTTATTAGCAACCACATTTGCAGCCACTGCAGCCTCTGCTTTTATTTTTTTTCCTGATTCCCCAGGAGTCCACTAAGCACCCAGAGACACTGCATCCTGCTGACTAGGTCAATAAGCAGAAGGCTGAAGAGCTTAGTGTCCTATTTCGAGCCAAATCTCTTCCTTGAGAAGAATGGCTAGCTGGCTGTGTCATTAATGCATCTGCAATAATCTGCTTAGGTCAAAGGATCTACCTTAAAGTGAAGAGCATCCAATGAGGTGTTGAAAAATAAGAGACAGAGACTGGGAACAAGTGCAAATGTCTTTCTTCAGTTGGTTATTAAAGAGAGCTGCCTGCTGCCTGCACCTTTCTCAGTAAGATATCAGCAACACGAGTCAGAGGTATTGTTACTCCGAGAGTTGGAGCCGCACAGCACTCATTTCTGCCCTACTGCAACTCCTGTGCTTCTGACTCTACTAAGGTCTTTATTGTCCCCTTTATAGATTTGCAGTTTGGAGAAAATAAATGGCTAATCTAAATCTCTGCTCTTCCAAAAATAAATAAATAAATAAATATCCCCGTGGAGTGAGTTATTAAAATATATTAACTTTTAAAAGATCCTTTTTCTCCTGTTACCGTGTCTTCTTTGCTAGGGTATTTGGTATTCTGTTTTTAAAATGACAGACTCTTTTCTTATTGTTATACATGTACTTTCTATTTTCTAGACATTGTGACTAAATCAAATCTTCTGCTATCTTTTATGTTTTTTTCACATAAGTGAATCAAAGATCAGGAAATTAGCTTTTATATGTCTTCAGACACTGCTTTTGAGTTCAGATTTGTCCCTAATCACATAGGAGTTATTCAAAGTAGTTTCTAGCTGCAATTTATCTCTAGCTTTCTACTCCACAACAATAATGACATTTCCATATGACATTCCAATTTGTTTAAACTCTGGCAAAGGTAAAAAAGTGGAAAAGGTAGTACTGGTATTGGCAATTAAAAAGCTAAAGATCATTGAAGATTGCTAAAAATCTTTCATTAAAATATTTACTGAAGTGAATACTTTGATGTACTTGTAAGCATAGCCTAATTTTTCAACCTAAATTTGCCACCTCACATGAACTCTCACAGGTGGCTCTATGACCATGAGGCTCAGCTTGGGGTACTTCATAACACATAGATGGATCTATGAGACTCACTTTACCACAGACTGAGGTTCAGCAGGCTGGTAGGGAAAATGTGGGGTGGACATTTCTTTAACAGATCACTGATGATTCTAACATAAACCAATTTTGAAAATCCCCACAGATAGCAATAAAATAACCTTAGAACAATAGGCTGTTTAAAGTTTACCTAGTGACGTGTCTTGCTTTAAAATAGTAAAATAAATTAAAGAAATAAGTTAGATAGCCCTTAACCTAGTAGTTATTCCGCATCATTCTGAGTTTACAAAGTACATCTGGAAAACTTTAATGAAGGAGCTTAAAAGCCAAACTCTTCCAAAACTGTTCTATCCAAAGTTAAGTAGATAATGCTTAAACATTTCTGTAGCTCTGGGATCACAGATGACATCTGTGACCTGTAATTATGAGGTGGGTATTTTCTTACTTTAAAAATAACTGTTAATCCCTCTATCTAAAAGGATTGTCTTAATTAAGGGAAGGATGGGAATAGAAATCTGTAAATTTAATCCTGTGTGGCAAATACTAAAATGCAAATTAAGAATCTGTTTAAAAGAGTAATATTGTCTGTGTTTCCATCCATGAAAATTTCCACAAAAAGCTAAGGCAGCTTTCCAGATAATTTAGACTTAGATACTTTTGCTTAAAATATTCATTGAAGTTACAGAAAGGAGATTTTTAGCTTGAAGTAACTCAATGGCTTTTATAATCCTTTACTTCTTTATGCATGTTTTGTTATCCTTTGTTTACTCTGAAGTCTTTTTCTTTAATATAATATTTTAATTTCAAGCTAATTTGATTTATGTGGTCGAGCTATTTCAATTAGTTTCCTTTTACCTTAAAACAAATATAAATCTGGAAAATATTTTCTTTGTCAAATATTTTACACACTAAATAAGACCAGTTGCAATTTAATAATCATGGTTTATTATGTCTTTTCAACTAAACACTTCATAAATTACAAGAATAATTACTAACCAGGGTGTTTAATAAATACTTACTTAGTACTGTATTAGATACTGGCACACACTGAGCTTTTAAATTTTTTAAATCAAGGGAAAAATGCTTTCAACACTCTGTGGGTTCTAATACTGCACAGCCTTGGAACACTGGATCCTACACCAGTCAATATCAAGGATGCACTTATCTAACACTTTTCCTTAAGCATTTCTCAAAGTGCTCTGCTAGCTGGAAGCATGGAGTCTTGCTGGGATGGCTCTTTATATAACAATCCAAAGCTAAAAGAAAGGTAATGGAATGCAGTTCTCCTGTGGGAGCACAATCTATTTTGCTCAGTAATTAAACCCTATGGAATAAACAAGAAGCAAAGCATTCAACAGCTGAGCATGACCAGACACAGGCCCCCATATCAGAGACGAGTCCTGGATGTCAGAATCACTTAGCTAATTTGTGTCTACGTGCACCAGCAATCGTAAGACACGATCCAGAATTCCAAACTTGTTTTTGTCAATACTATTGACTACAATTATTGCTGAAACCATCTTGGATCCACTTGAATATTATTTCACACACATGACTGAATTGTATTTGTTTTGCTGCCATCTTTTGGCTTCCAACCTCTGGCTCTGAAAACAGTATCCCAATTACTACATCTGGCTAATAACTTTGAGATTTGCAGGTGGTAATTCTAATCCTGGAACCTCAGCTTTCCCCAAAAGATTCTGATTTGGTGCTTCTCCTTGGTCTCGAAGGCCTCAGTGGTCTCTATTTTAAAAAGAAAACAAAATGAAATACACATCTAATCCACTGCTGTAAGACCTACCTTAGTCTTTGCCAGCTTCAGAAACTAAAATGAGCTCTAAAGGGTTTATTAGTTTGACTGTAATTAAGTAAGAAAAGAAACACACTATTAGGCAAAGACAAGGAACCAAGTAAACATTTGCTTATGCTTTACTGGGGAGACTGATAATTCAATTTAACAATAATTTATTAAGCATCTTCTGTGTTTCCTGAACCATGCTAGGAATTAAGAGGCAAGAGCTAATATATAAAATTATGTGGGACAGTGTCAGTAGTCAAGCAGTTTGCTGTGTCATTAGGAGGATGTGACTCCCACAGCTAAGTCAGGATGAAAAAATACCTGGTATAATACAATCAATATTTAAGACATAAATAGAATATTGAATGTAATGGTCAAAGAAGGCTCAAGCACCAGGAACCATTATAGGTTTAAATAGTTCATCTTAAAGAAGAATTGAGGTCTAGGTTGGGGCTTAGTACAGACAAGATGAGAGCTTCCCTGGTGGCTCAAATGGTAAAGAATCTGCCTGCAAAGCAGGAGACCTGGGTTAAACACCCAGATCATGAATATCCCCTGGACAAGGGAATGGCTACCCACTCCAGTGTTCTTGCCTAGAGAATCCCATGGACAAGAAGGAACTTGGCAGGTTACTCCCATGGAATCACAAAGAGTCACACACAACTGATTTTTACTTTCAGACAAAACTGACTTTCACTTTCACTTTTCATTTTTTTCACAGATAAGATGACAGAGTCATTTCAAAGCATAGTGATAAGGGTGAGGTTGGTGTGTACCTTAAGACACTAGTTTAAAAGCCACAGAAAATTTGTTTAAAGTTATCAAGTTGCTTAAGCCATGTGTGGCCATTCAAATGTGACACATTGAAACTTAGGAGGAAAAAATTAGCAAGGGCCTTGAAAAAATAAAAGCAAAACCAAAGTCTATGCAAAGCAGTATCACAGTTATAGGGCTTCCCAGATAGCTCAGAAGTAAAGAATCTGCCTGCAATGCAAGAGACCTGAGTTCGATCCCTGGGTTGGAAACATACCCTAGAGAAAGGAATGGCAACCCAACTCCAGTACTCTTGCCTGAAGAATTCCATGGACAGAGGAAACTGGCAGGCTATAGTCAACAGGGGTCACAAAGAGTCGAACATGATGGAGTGACTAACACACACATCAAAGTTATAAATACACTGATAGAGACCAGAAAGCAATAAAGATAAGAATTTTAAGAGAATCCTGAAAATGGAAACAAAGCATTCAGAGTGGGGAAAGGATATTTCTTAGCACATCCTTGTTGAAAAGGAGGAAACCTGGATGGCACTGAAGGGCCACTGCCCCAGGCCATCAAGAAGAATAAATGAGTAATTTTCACCACACAAAAACCTTATAATAGATGATTTAAAAAAGGAAGAGAAAGAGACTTGGATTGAAAGGCTATTTTTCCTGGGGAAATGTTGAACCACATATTTATGTAGAGTTATGTAGGGTTATGGAAAATCTTAAACAAGCAAAATAAGATTGATGGGAATAATGTGAGGGAGAAAAATAAAGCAGAAAAATACTAAAAAGTTCTTGTTCTAGGTTTATAAGAATGTGCAATGTAATAAAACATTTCTAAAATGGTCTGTTTTTTTTTTTTCTGTTTTGTCTGATAGTTGGAATTCACTTTGTGATTATATTTGGTATATACAAGCATCCTCTGCAATTAGAAAAACATTAATTTAATGCAGACATTCTGCCCCTGCAGAATTCTCAGAAGCAATTAGACAATCAGCTTACAAAACTCAAGACAGAATGATGGCTCAGATAAATCCTGAAGGTATTTGATTTTATTCTCTGTAAAGTATAGCTCCTAATTTTTGATACCTCTATTTTCTGAAGTTGAAACAGATTACAGTGCAGCTAAGGAATTCATTTCAGTCTTTTGAAGCATCAATAGCAATCCTCACAACCCCATAAAATGTGTGATAATTACAACAGGTGCTGTTGGATTAGTTTGGATTCTTCAGTTCCGTTCAGTCACCCAGTCGTGTCCAACTCATTGTGATCCCATGTAGCACACCGGGCCTCTCTGTCCATCACCAACTCCTGGAATTTACCCAAACTCATTGCCATCCACCATCTCATCCTCTGTTGTCCCCTTCTCCTCCTGCCTTCAGTCTTTCCCAGCATCAAGGTCTTTTCAGATGAGTCAGTTCTTCACATCAGGTAGTCAAAGTATTGGAGTTTCAGCTTCAACATCAGTCCTTCCAATATTCAGGACTGATTTCCTTTAAGATAGACTGGTTGGATCTCCTTGTGTCCAATGGACTCCCAGATGTCTCCTCCAACACCACAGTTCAAAAGCATCAATTGTTCGGCATTCAGCTTTCTTTATAGTCCAGCTTTCACATCCATACATGACCACTGGAAAAGACATAGCCATGACTAGACAGACCTTTGTTGGCAAAGTAATGTCTCTGCTTTTGAAAATGCTATCTAGCTTGGTCATAGATTTTCTTCCAAGGAGTAAGCATCCTTTAATTTCATGGCTGCAGTCATCATCTGCAGTGATTTTGAAGCCCCCCAAAATAAAGTCTGCCACTGTTTCTCTACCTATTTGCCATGAAGTGATGGGACCAGATGCCATGATCTTAGTTTTCTGAGTGTTGAGGTTTAAGCCAACTTTTCACTCTCCTCTTTCACTTTCATGAAGAAGTTCTTTAGTTCTTCTTCACTTTCTGCCATAAGGGTGGTGTCATCTGCATATCTGAGGTTATTGATCAGCAATCTTGATTTCAGCTTGTGTTTCCTTCAGCCCAGCGTTTCTCATGATGTACTCTGCACATAAGTTAAATAAGCAGGGTGACAATATACAGCCTTGACGTACTCCTTTTCCTACCAGGAATCAGTCTGTTGTTCCACGTCCAGTTCAAATTGTTGCTTCCTGACCTGCATATAGGTTTCTCAAGAGGCAGATCAGGTGGTCTGGTATTCCCATCTCCTTCAGAACTTTCCACAGTTTATTGTGATCCATACAGTTAAAGGCTTTGCTATTGTTAATAAAGCAGAAATAAATTTTTTTCTGGAACTCTCTTCCTTTTCTGATGATCTAGTGGATGTTGGCCATTTGATCTCTGGATCCTCTGCCTTTTCTAAATATAGCTTGAACATCTGGAAGTTCACAGTTCATGTATTGTTGAAGCCTGGCTTGAAGAATTTTGAGCATTATTTACTTGCATGTGAGATGAGTGCAATTGTGTGGCAGTTTCAGCATTCTTTGGCATTGCCTTTCTTTGGGATTGGAATGAAAACTGACCTTTTCCAGTCCTGTGGCCACTGTTGAGTTTTCCAAATTTTTTGGCATCTTGAGTGCAGCACTTTCACAGCATCATCTTTCAGGATTTGAAATAGCTCAACTGGAATTCCATCACCTCCACTAGCTTTGTTCGTAGTGATGATTCCTAAGGCCCACTTGACTTCACATTCCAAGATGTCTGGCTCTAGGTGAGTGATCACACCATTGTGATTATCTGGGTCATGATGATCTTTTTTGTACAGTTCTTCTGTGTATTCTTGCCACTTCTTCTTAATAACTTCTGCTTCTGTTAGGTCCATACCATTTCTGTCCTTTATTGAGCCCATCTTTGCATGAAATATTCGCTTGGTATCTCTAATTTTCTTGAAGACATCTTTGCTGCTGCTGCTGCTAAGTTGCTTCAGTCATATTCGACTCTGTGTGACCCCTTAGACATCAGCCCACCAGGCTCCCTTGTCCCTGGGATTCTCCAGGCAAGAACACTGGAGCGGGTTGCCATTTCCATCCCCAATGTATGAAAGTGAAGTCGTTCAGTTGTGTTTGACTCTTAGAGATGCCATGGACTGAGCCTACCAGGCTTCTCTGCCCATGGGATTTTCCAGGCAAGAATACTGGAGTAGGGCACCATTGCCTTTTCCGGAAGAGATCTCTGGTCTTTCCCATTCTATTGTTTTCCTCTATTTCTTTGCACTGATAATTAAGGAAGTCTTTCTTATCTCTCCTTGCTATTCTTTGGAACTCTGCATTCAAATGGGTATATCTTTCCTTTACTCCTTTGGTTTTTGCTTCTCTTCTTTTCACAGCTATATGACAAAAGAATATCATCAGAAACAGCATCTTCTTTTTAGTTTCATAAGACTGATATTTGCTCCTTTATAAATTGCTAGGAAAGAAAAGGATCATTTTCTTCAATTATCTTAAAAAGTGATGTTAGAATTATTCAAAATTCTAAGGAATCTAAGCATATATTAATATTTACTTAGCCTTGTGATAATAGTTTAGGATTAATAGAAATGATTTTTTGATGCTGTATTTTTCTTTCTTGGCCAGATAAATTAAATGAAAATTTTGTTTAAAAACCAAGATTTATTTTTGCAGATGAAGTTAGATAGCCTGGCTCTCCTAATACAAGTTAATCAACAAGTTCAAATTAATCAACAAGTTCATCTTTGCTAATGTCTTCTATAACTTTCAAAAAATTCATATATCAGTTGAATTAGGAACAAATAGGACAAAAATGAATCCTTAGGGCAAATATATATCATTTCTTCACATTTCAGAAAATGAAAAGTAGTCACCCTATGGATGCACTGGCATCTAGGAGGGAGCTGGATTCACTGTCGGTTTTCAAGCCACCTGTTGCTTCAGAACATTTTTGCACAGATCTCCAAGGAATGGAATAAGGATCATTTCACACCAGTGGTATTGCTCCACTGCACCGTCAGAGTCTCCACTGTCCCAGGAACCTCAGCCTCCTTGGAGTCCATCACCGCAGCTCCTCTCAGACTTTCAATGGATTAAAGAAGGAAATAGAAGTTTCTCCTCACTCATGTCAAAACTCTGACTTAATGCATCAGAAAATTAAAGAGCAAATTTATGTGCTTCTTGTGTGGTTTCAAAATATTAAGCAAACAACAATTGGCCCTGACATTCCTAATCAAGTACACACACATACACACACACACATGCACAAAAACACAAAACAAATAACATTTTAGACTCCTAAATAAACTTTAAGTCCAGATGTGTGTGTGTGTGTGTGTATATATATATATATCTGCTCAAATATTATTTGTTTGCAAGCCCTACAAATGATTTTCTCCTCCTAGTCTTTATTCAGTGAAAGTTGAAAACGGAATGTAGAGTTAAGGCAGCATAGTCTCTTGATCTACAGAGATTCCTCCCCTTTTGCCATGATCTGGCACAATCTTATGAATATAAAGCTTAGATTTGTTATAAGTAAAGACAAGCTATGTAATAAATATTTATGAACATAATTAATATATTTTTTCAATGTCAGCTGTTCTGAGAAATATATTTTATGGTACAAAATGTGAATTACATGTATCACTTCTTTAGAAACCTCATTTTATTAAATACTGTATTTATTCATTTAATTTTAATTTGAGGATAACTACTTTACTGCTTATAATATTGTGATGGTTTTTGCCATACATCCACATGATACAGAGATGGATGCATATAGGCAGATGCCAGTGAAATTTGCAGCTCTGCTATTACAGCCAGAGTGCTACCAAAAGCTTGGATCCAGCAGATGCTGTGCTATGATCCTGAGAAGAAATAGTCTCAGCTGACACCTTGATCTTGGACTTTAAGTTTCTAGAACTGTGAGACAATAAACTTTTACTGTTGAAGCCATTCAGTTTTTGATACTTTGTTATGGCAGCCCTAGGAAACTAATTGACTCCTACTGACAGATCCTTTGAATCTTTTTTTTTTTTTTTTTTTTTTACTGTTTACCCTGTCCTAACAGTGTATAAGTAACACACTTCTGGAGTGTTACTAAAAATAACTGGCTATAATCTCATTTGAAAACCTATTTTAAGCAACCATAGAGTATACAAAACCATCCCTTAATCCTTTTGAGAACGAAATTGTTTATACTTATTTTTAAACCAGCCTGTATCTTCCTTGCAGAATTTTAGAAATAAGTAAATGAAAGAAGTAATGAGCTACTTACTAATTGTGAGAAGGTAATATAGTGGTCTTAGAAGAAAAACAAACATTAAATTCACTAAATATTCTTTTTGCATATATTCTTATTTTAACATTAATGTCATGCTCTAAATTATTTTCAGGTATAGATGAAAATACTATGTCAGCATTTTAATTTACCACTACAAAAAGAATATCATGATTAGAAAATAAGGAAAAACTGAAACTTATTCACCATTTGTTGCTTATATGTATTTTTGATGAATTAATAAAGTTTTGGCTAAACATGGTCTATTCTTTATTCAGACAGCTAAGATAGGTCTGCAGTCCATGGGGTCACCAAGGGTCAGACATGACTGAGTGACTGAACTGAACTGAGTGAAGATAGGTCTGCTTTCTTTCTAGGAAAAAGGAAAGGAATCTTTGAAGGATAAATTCATATTTGTACATTTCAGTTCAGTTCAGTCGCTCAGTTGTGTCCGACTCTTTGTGACCCCATGAATCGCAGCACGCCAGGCCTCCCTGTCCATCGCCAACTCCCAGAATTCACTCAGACACACGTCCATTGAGTCAGTGGTGCCATCCAATCATCTCATCCTCTGTCGTCCCCTTCCCCTCCTGCTCCCAGTCCCTCCCAGCATCAGTCTTTTCCAATGAGTTAACTCTTTGCATGAGGTGGTGAAAGTACTGCAGTTTCAGCTTTAGCATCATTTCCTCCAAAGAACACCCAGAGCTGATCTCCTTTAGAATGGACTGATTGGATCTCCTTGCAGTCCAAGGGACTCTCAAGAGTCTTCTCTGAGAACACCACAGTTAAAAAACATCAATTCTTCGGCGCTCAGCCTTCTTCACAGTTCAACTCTCACATCCATACATGACCACTGGAAAAACCATAGCCTTGACTAGACGGACCTTAGTCGGCAAAGTAATGTCTCTGCTTTTGAATATGCTATCTAGATTGGCCATAACTTTTCTTCCAAGGAGTAAGCGTCTTTTAATTTCATGGCTGCAGTCACCATCTGCAGTGATTTTGGAGCCCAAAAATACTGACAAAAAGACTTAGTAAAAGCACTCAGATGTCATTGTTTGTAAGTATACAATAGATTTTGTTCCTCATCAAATCTAGTGATTTTTCTCTTCAAACTAGACACACATTCCAGTGAGTGGAAAAGAACAGGTATACAAAAGTTAGAAAGCAATTCAGTGAAACCTGAGCATCAGGAAAGCCATGCTACTAATACACCTGGGAACGGAAATGATATTCCAGGGGCCATCCAGGCTTCCATATCATGAAGTGTGTTCAACAGGAAAGCAGCCCGCGTGAGAGGCACAAGTCGGGAGCCTATGAGGCACGACAGGACGTGAGCTGCCAAAGGTCAGGCGGAGGCAGACACTCTGGGGTGGAATCTTAGCCGAAGACTTGTGTCTTCTGGGTCCTGAGATAGCATGTTTCTCAGGTGATGAGAGAGACCATCAACAACAGCCAAAACACCAGTGTTTTGGATAACAATGGGCCTCAAATTCTGGAGAAACCGCTAAGGATAGAAAGAAGAGACCAAGAATGATGCAGTGAGTGCCGTGGGCAGAAAAAAAGCAGCTTTAATGTGGCCTGAGAATGAAGAGTCCACACCAGGGTCTGCTTGGTGTTTTTCCCTAATGTGAGGTGAGGGGGGCTTGAATGAGCTAGAGAAAAGCATGGGAACGATGCTAAGTGGCTGAAATCAAGGGGCTTGGCCAAGGAGGTGTGTCCTGAAATAATCGAACACTTATTCCTTGCCCTGAACATAGTCTAGCAGGTAGAAGGAAGGTTTTGACAATCCGAGATCTGTGAAAGTCAAAACAGGCTACTTCCCCCACCCCTGTATTTTAGGAACAAACTTTATTTTTCGAATAAGGTTGCACAACCACTTACTGGGATGATTAAGGAATAAATCAACATATATTTTTAAAGAGTGAATTCAGTAACTTCTGAAATGTCTTTTAACTGGGGGTTCTATGCCATTAGGTTCTGTGTTTGTCCTTTGTACCTAAGTTGTTCCTTGTTTAAAGTGGAAACATTCTAAAGTTATATATTTAAGTAAAGGAAAATTTAATGTGGGTAGGAAGAGTGTCTGTAG